>NW_028257375.1:925888-1234517 GCF_982258835.1 Parasteatoda tepidariorum | reverse complement strand
AAATAATTATAGGTCAATTAGGTGGTACACAGCGTGACCCTAAAATTTACTATGTATGCCTATGCGAAATAGAGTGTTCTGAGAAGCTTAAAATGAAGAAATAAGTGTTCTAAAATGCTTTAAAAATTCAAAGACATCTTTCAATGGTTAACTAACGCAAGGCGCGATATCAGACCTTAATATGGAACCATAATATTTCAATTGGACCAGGTATTATATTACAGGGTAATAGTGTACTCTACAACAGGAAATAATTATAGGTCAATTAGGGGATACACTATGTATGTTTTAAATAGTGCATTAAAACAAGAAAATACGAAGACACTTTTCTATGTTAACTAACGGCACGGTATCGGACCTTAATATTGACCTATAATTTTTAAATTGGACCACGTATTATATTACAGGGTTATAGTGTACCCTACCACAGGAAATAATTATAGGTCAATTAGGGGGTACACAGAGTGACTCTAAAGTTTACTATGTATGCCTATGCGAAATAAAGTGTTCTGAGAAGCTTAAAATGAGGAAATAAGCGTTCTAAAATGCTTTAAAAATTCAAAGACATTTTTCTATGTTAACTAACGGCACGGTATCGGACCTTAATATTGACCTATAATTTTTAAATTGGACCACGTATTATATTACAGGGTAATAGTGTACCCTACCACAGGAAATAATTATAGGTCAATTAGGGGGTACACAGCGTGACCCTAATGTTTACTATGTATGCCTATGCGAAATAAAGTGTTCTGAGAAGCTTAAAATGAAGAAATAAGCGTTCTAAAATGCTTTAAAAATTCAAAGACATCTTTCAATGGTTAACTAACGCAAGGCGCAATATCAAACCTTAATATTGACCCATAATATTTAAATTGAACCAGGTATTGTATTACAGGGTAATAGTGTACCCTACCACAGGAAATAATTATAGGTCAATTAGGGGGTACACTATGTATATTTTAAATAGTGCATTAAAACAAGGAAATACGAAGACACTTTTCTATGTTAACTAACGGCACGGTATCGGACCTTAATATTGACCTATAATTTTTAAATTGGACCACGTATTATATTACAGGGTTATAGTGTTTCCTACCACAGGAAATAATTATAGGTCAATTAGGGGGTACGCAGAGTGACCCTAAAGTTTACTAAGTATGCCTATGCGAAATAAAGTGTTCTGAGAAGCTTAAAATGAGGAAATAAGCGTTCTAAAATGCTTTAAAAATTCAATGACATTTTTCTATGCTAACTAACGGCACGGTATCGGACCTTAATATTGACCTATAATTTTTAAATTGGACCACCTATTATATTACAGGGTAATAGTGTACCTTACCACAGGAAATAATTATAGGTCAATTAGGGGGTACACAGCGTGACCCTAAAGTTTACTATGTATGCCTATGCGAAATAGAGTGTTCTGAGAAGCTTAAAATGAAGAAATAAACGTTCTAAAATGCTTTAAAAATTCAAAGACATCTTTCAATGGTTAACTAACGCAAGGCGCAATATCAGACCTTAATATTGACCCATAATATTTAAATTGGAACAGGTATTATATTACAGGGTAATAGTGTACCCCACCAAAGGAAATAATTATAGGTCATTTAGGGGGTACACAGCGTGACCCTAAAGTTTACTATGTATGCCTATGCGAAATAAAGTGTTCTGAGAAGCTTAAAATGAGGAAATAAGCGTTCTAAAATGCTTTAAAAATTCAAAGACATTTTTCTATGTTAACTAACGGCACGGTATCGGACCTTAATATTGACCTATAATTTTTAAATTGGACCACGTATTATATTACAGGGTAATAGTGTACCCTACCACAGGATATAATTATAGGTCATTTAGGGGGTACACAGCGTGAAACTAAATTTTACTATGTATGCCTATGCGAAATAGAGTGTTCTGAGATGCTTAAAATGAAGAAATAAGCGTTCTAAAATGCTTTAAAAATTCAAAGACATCTTTCAATGGTTAACTAACGCAAGGCGCAATATCAGACCTTAATATTGACCCATAATATTTAAATTGGAATAGGTATTATATTACAGGGTAATAGTGTACCCTACCACAGGAAATAATTATAGGTCAATTAGGGGGTACACTATGTATATTTTAAATAGTGCATTAAAACAAGGAAATACGAAGACACTTTTCTATGTTAACTAACGGCACGGTATCGGACCTTAATATTGACCTATAATTTTTAAATTGGACCACGTATTATATTACTGGGTTATAATGTACCCTACCACAGGAAATATTTATAGGTCAATTAGGGGGTACACAGAGAGACCCTAAAGTTTACTATGTATGCCTATGCGAAATAGAGTGTTCTGAGAAGCTTAAAATGAAGAAATAAGCGTTCTAAAATGCTTTAAAAATTCAAAGACATCTTTCAATGGTTAACTAACGCAAGGCGCAATATCAGACCTTAATATTGACCCATAATATTTAAATTGGAACAGGTATTATATTACAGGGTAATAGTGTACCCCACCAAAGGAAATAATTATAGGTCAATTGGGGGGTACACTATGTATATTTTAAATAGTGCATTAAAACAAGGAAATACGAAGACATTTTTCAATGTTAACTAACGACACGGTATCGTAACTTAATATTGACCTATAATTTTTAAATTGGACCACGAATATTACAGGGTAATAGTGTACCCTACCACAGGAAATAATTATAGGTCATTTAGGGGGTACACAGCGTGACCCTAAATTTTACTATGTATGCCTATGCGAAATAGAGTGTTCTGAGAAGCTTAAAATGAAGAAATAAGCGTTCTAAAATGCTTTAAAAATTCAAAGACATCATTCAATGGTTAACTAACGCAAGGCGCAATATCAGACCTTAATATTGACCCATAAAATTTAAATTGGACCAGGTATTATATTACAGGGTAATAGTGTACCCTACCAAAGGAAATAATTATAGGTCAATTAGGGGGTACACAGCGTGACCCTAAAGTTTACTATGTATGCCTATGCAAAATAAAGTGTTCTGAGAAGCTTAAAATGAGGAAATAAGCGTTCTAAAATGCTTTAAAAATTCAAAGACATTTTTCTATGTTAACTAACGGCAAGGTATCGGACCTTAATATTGACCTATAATTTTTAAATTGGACCACGTATTATATTACAGGGTAATAGTGTACCCTACCACAGGAAATAATTATAGGTCATTTAGGGGGTACACAGCGTGACCCTAAATTTTACTATGTATGCCTATGCGAAATAGAGTGTTCTGAGATGCTTAAAATGAAGAAATAAGCGTTCTAAAATGCTTTAAAAATTCAAAGACATCTTCCAATGGTTAACTAACGCAAGGCGCAATATCAGACCTTAATATTGACCCATAATATTTAAATTGGACCAGGTATTATATTACAGGGTAATAGTGTACCCTACCACAGGAAATAATTATAGGTCAATTAGGGGGTACACTATGTATATTTTAAATAGTGCATTAAAACAAGGAAATACGAAGACACTTTTCTATGTTAACTAACGGCACGGTATCGGACCTTAATATTGACCTATAATTTTTAAATTGGACCACGTATTATATTACTGGGTTATAATGTACCCTACCACAGGAAATATTTATAGGTCAATTAGGGGGTACACAGAGAGACCCTAAAGTTTACTATGTATGCCTATGCGAAATAAAGTGTTCTGAGTAGCTTAAAATGAGGAAATAAGCGTTCTAAAATGCTTTAAAAATTCAAAGACATTTTTCAATGTTAACTAACGGAACGGTATCGGACCTTAATATTGACCTATAATTTTTAAATTGGACCACGTATTATATTACAGGGTAATAGTGTACCCTACCACAGGAAATAATTATAGGTCATTTAGGGGGTACACTATGTATATTTTAAATAGTGCATTAAAACAAGGAAATACGAAGACACTTTTCTATGTTAACTAACGGCACGGTATCGGACCTTAATATTGACCTATAATTTTTAAATTGGACCACGTATTATATTACAGGGTTATAGTGTTTCCTACCACAGGAAATAATTATAGGTCAATTAGGGGGTACGCAGAGTGACCCTAAAGTTTACTAAGTATGCCTATGCGAAATAAAGTGTTCTGAGAAGCTTAAAATGAGGAAATAAGCGTTCTAAAATGCTTTAAAAATTCAATGACATTTTTCTATGCTAACTAACGGCACGGTATCGGACCTTAATATTGACCTATAATTTTTAAATTGGACCACCTATTATATTACAGGGTAATAGTGTACCTTACCACAGGAAATAATTATAGGTCAATTAGGGGGTACACAGCGTGACCCTAAAGTTTACTATGTATGCCTATGCGAAATAGAGTGTTCTGAGAAGCTTAAAATGAAGAAATAAGCGTTCTAAAATGCTTTAAAAATTCAAAGACATCTTTCAATGGTTAACTAACGCAAGGCGCAATATCAGACCTTAATATTGACCCATAATATTTAAATTGGAACAGGTATTATATTACAGGGTAATAGTGTACCCCACCAAAGGAAATAATTATAGGTCATTTAGGGCGTACACAGCGTGACCCTAAAGTTTACTATGTATGCCTATGCGAAATAAAGTGTTCTGAGAAGCTTAAAATGAGGAAATAAGCGTTCTAAAATGCTTTAAAAATTCAAAGACATTTTTCTATGTTAACTAACGGCACGGTATCGGACCTTAATATTGACCTATAATTTTTAAATTGGACCACGTATTATATTACAGGGTAATAGTGTACCCTACCACAGGAAATTATTATAGGTCATTTAGGGGGTACACAGCGTGACCCTAAATTTTACTATATATGCCTATGCGAAATAGAGTGTTCTGAGATGCTTAAAATGAAGAAATAAGCGTTCAAAAATGCTTTAAAAATTCAAAGACATCTTTCAATGGTTAACTAACGCAAGGCGCAATATCAGACCTTAATATTGACCCATAATATTTAAATTGGACCAGGTATTATATTACAGGGTAATAGTGTACCCTACCACAGGAAATAATTATAGGTCAATTAGGGGGTACACTACGTATATTTTAAATAGTGCATTAAAACAAGGAAATACGAAGACACTTTTCTATGTTAACTAACGGCACGGTATCGGACCTTAATATTGACCTATAATTTTTAAATTGGACCACGTATTATATTACAGGGTTATAGTGTACCCTACCACAGGAAATAATTATAGGTCAATTAGGGGGTACGCAGAGTGACCCTAAAGTTTACTATGTATGCCTATGCGAAATGAAGTGTTCTGAGAAGCTTAAAATGAGGAAATAAGCGTTCTAAAATGCTTTAAAAATTCAAAGACATTTTTCTATGCTAACTAACGGCACGGTATCGGACCTTAATATTGACCTATAATTTTTAAATTGACCACCTATTATATTACAGGGTAATAGTGTACCCTACCACAGGAAATAATTATAGGTCAATAAGGGGGTACACAGCGTGACCCTAAAGTTTACTATGTATGCCTATGCGAAATAAAGTGTTCTGAGAAGCTTAAAATGAAGAAATAAGCGTTCTAAAATGCTTTAAAAATTCAAAGACATCTTTCAATGGTTAACTAACGCAAGGCGCAATATCAAACCTTAATATTGACCCATAATATTTAAATTGAACCAGGTATTGTATTACAGGGTAATAGTGTACCCTACCACAGGAAATAATTATAGGTCAATTAGGGGGTACACTATGTATATTTTAAATAGTGCATTAAAACAAGGAAATACGAAGACATTTTTCAATGTTAACTAACGGCACGGTATCGGAACTTAATATTGACCTATAATTTTTAAATTGGACCACCTATTATATTACAGGGTAATAGTGTACCCCACCAAAGGAAATAATTATAGGTCATTTAGGGGGTACACAGCGTGACCCTAAAGTTTACTATGTATGCCTATGCGAAATAAAGTGTTCTGAGAAGCTTAAAATGAGGAAATAAGCGTTCTAAAATGCTTAAAAAATTCAAAGACATTTTTCTATGTTAACAAGCGGCACGGTATCGGACCTTAATATTGACCTATAATTTTTAAATTGGACCACGTATTATATTACAGGGTAATAGTGTACCCTACCACAGGATATAATTATAGGTCATTTAGGGGGTACACAGCGTGACCCTAAATTTTACTATGTATGCCTATGCGAAATAGAGTGTTCTGAGATGCTTAAAATGAAGAAATAAGCGTTCTAAAATGCTTTAAAAATTCAAAGACATCTTTCAATGGTTAACTAACGCAAAGCGCAATATCAGACCTTAATATTGACCCATAATATTTAAATTGGAATAGGTATTATATTACAGGGTAATAGTGTACCCTACCACAGGAAATAATTATAGGTCAATTAGGGGGTACACTATGTATATTTTAAATAGTGCATTAAAACAAGGAAATACGAAGACACTTTTCTATGTTAACTAACGGCACGGTATCGGACCTTAATATTGACCTATAATTTTTAAATTGGACCACGTATTATATTACTGGGTTAGAATGTACCCTACCACAGGAAATAATTATAGGTCAATTAGGGGGTACACAGAGAGACTCTAAAGTTTACTATGTATGCCTATGCGAAATAAAGTGTTCTGAGTAGCTTAAAATGAGGAAATAAGCGTTCTAAAATGCTTTAAAAATTCAAAGACATTTTTCAATGTTAACTAACGGCACGGTATCGGACCTTAATATTGACCTATAATTTTTAAATTGGACCACGTATTATATTACAGGGTAATAGTGTACCCTACCACAGGAAATAATTATAGGTCAATTAGGGGGTACACTATGTATATTTTAAATAGTGCATTAAAACAAGGAAATACGAAGACACTTTTCTATGTTAACTAACGGCACGGTATCGGACCTTAATATTGACCTATAATTTTTAAATTGGACCACGTATTATATTACAGGGGTATAGTGTTTCCTACCACAGGAAATAATTATAGGTCAATTAGGGGGTACGCAGAGTGACCCTAAAGTTTACTAAGTATGCCTATGCGAAATAAAGTGTTCTGAGAAGCTTAAAATGAGGAAATAAGCGTTCTAAAATGCTTTAAAAATTCAATGACATTTTTCTATGCTAACTAACGGCACGGTATCGGACCTTAATATTGACCTATAATTTTTAAATTGGACCACCTATTATATTACAGGGTAATAGTGTACCTTACCACAGGAAATAATTATAGGTCAATTAGGGGGTACACAGCGTGACCCTAAAGTTTACTATGTATGCCTATGCGAAATAGAGTGTTCTGAGAAGCTTAAAATGAAGAAATAAGCGTTCTAAAATGCTTTAAAAATTCAAAGACATCTTTCAATGGTTAACTAACGCAAGGCGCAATATCAGACCTTAATATTGACCCATAATATTTAAATTGGACCAGGTATTATATTACAGGGTAATAGTGTACCCTACCACAGGAAATAATTATAGGTCAATTAGGGGGTACACTATGTATATTTTAAATAGTGCATTAAAACAAGGAAATACGAAGACACTTTTCTATGTTAACTAACGGCACGGTATAGGACCTTAATATTGACCTATAATTTTTAAATTGGACCACGTATTATATTACAGGGTTATAGTGTACCCTACCACAGGAAATAATTATAGGTCAATTAGGGGGTACGCAGAGTGACCCTAAAGTTTACTATGTATGCCTATGCGAAATGAAGTGTTCTGAGAAGCTTAAAATGAGGAAATAAGCGTTCTAAAATGCTTTAAAAATTCAAAGACATTTTTCTATGCTAACTAACGGCACGGTATCGGACCTTAATATTGACCTATAATTTTTAAATTGGACCACCTATTATATTACAGGGTAATAGTGTACCCTACCACAGGAAATAATTATAGGTCAATTAGGGGGTACACAGCGTGACCCTAAAGTTTACTATGTATGCCTATGCGAAATAAAGTGTTCTGAGAAGATTAAAATGAAGAAATAAGCATTCTAAAATGCTTTAAAAATTCAAAGACATCTTTCAATGGTTAACTAACGCAAGGCGCAATATCAAACCTTAATATTGACCCATAATATTTAAATTGAACCAGGCATTGTATTACAGGGTAATAGTGTACCCTACCACAGGAAATAATTATAGGTCAATTAGGGGGTACACTATGTATATTTTAAAAAGTGCATTAAAACAAGGAAATACGAAGACATTTTTCAATGTTAACTAACGGCACGGTATCGGAACTTAATATTGACCTATAATTTTTAAATTGGACCACGTATTATATTACAGGGTAATAGTGTACCCTACCACAGGAAATAATTATAGGTTAATTAGGGGGTACACTATGTATATTTTAAATAGTGCATTAAAACAAGGAAATACGAAGACACTTTTCTATGTTAACTAACGGCACGGTATCGGACCTTAATATTGACCTATAATTTTTAAACTGGACCACGTATTATATTACAGGGTTATAGTGTACCCTACCACAGGAAATAATTATAGGTCAATTAGGGGGTACACAGAGTGACCCTAAAGTTTACTATGTATGCCTATGCGAAATAAAGTGTTCTGAGAAGCTTAAAATGAAGAAATAAGCGTTCTAAAATGCTTTAAAAATTCAAAGACATCTTTCAATGGTTAACTAACGCAAGGCGCAATATCAAACCTTAATATTGACCCATAAAATTTAAATTGGACCAGGTATTATATTACAGGGTAATAGTGTACCCTACCAAAGGAAATAATTATAGGTCAATTAGGGGGTACACAGCGTGACCCTAAAGTTTACTATGTATGCCTATGCAAAATAAAGTGTTCTAAGAAGCTTAAAATGAGGAAATAAGCGTTCTAAAATGCTTTAAAAATTCAAAGACATTTTTCTATGTTAACTAACGGCAAGGTATCGGACCTTAATATTGACCTATAATTTTTAAATTGGACCACGTATTATATTACAGGGTAATAGTGTACCCTACCACAGGAAATAATTATAGGTCATTTAGGGGGTACACAGCGTGACCCTAAATTTTACTATGTATGCCTATGCGAAATAGAGTGTTCTGAGATGCTTAAAATGAAGAAATAAGCGTTCTAAAATGCTTTAAAAATTCAAAGACATCTTCCAATGGTTAACTAACGCAAGGCGCAATATCAGACCTTAATATTGACCCATAATTTTTAAATTGGACCAGGTATTATATTACAGGGTAATAGTGTACCCTACCACAGGAAATAATTATAGGTCAATTAGGGGGTACACTATGTATATTTTAAATAGTGCATTAAAACAAGGAAATACGAAGACACTTTTCTATGTTAACTAACGGCACGGTATCGGACCTTAATATTGACCTATAATTTTTAAATTGGACCACGTATTATATTACAGGGTTATAGTGTACCCTACCACAGGAAATAATTATAGGTCAATTAGGGGGTACACAGAGTGACCCTAAAGTTTACTATATATGCCTATGCGAAATAGAGTGTTCTGAGATGCTTAAAATGAAGAAATAAGCGTTCTAAAATGCTTTAAAAATTCAAAAACATCTTTCAATGGTTAACTAACGCAAGGCGCAATATCAGACCTTAATATTGACCCATAATATTTAAATTGGACCAGGTATTATATTACAGGGTAATAGTGTACCCTACCACAGGAAATAATTATAGGTCAATTAGGGGGTACACTATGTATATTTTAAATAGTGCATTAAAACAAGGAAATACGAAGACACTTTTCTATGTTAACTAACGGCACGGTATCGGACCTTAATATTGACCTATAATTTTTAAACTAGACCACGTATTATATTACAGGGTTATAGTGTACCCTACCACAGGAAATAATTATAGGTCAATTAGGGGGTACACAGAGTGACCCTAAAGTTTACTATGTATGCCTATGCAAAATAAAGTGTTCTGAGAAGCTTAAAATGAGGAAATAAGCGTTCTAAAATGCTTTAAAAATTCAAAGACACTTTTCTATGTTAACTAACGGCACGGTATCGGACCTTAATATTGACCTATAATTTTTAAATTGTACCACGTATTATATTACAGAGTAATAGTGCACCTTACCACAGGAAATAATTATAGGTCAATTAGGTGGTACACAGCGTGACCCTAAAATTTACTATGTATGCCTATGCGAAATAGAGTGTTCTGAGAAGCTTGAAATGAAGAAATAAGCGTTCTAAAATGCTTTAAAAATTCAAAGACATCTTTCAATGGTTAACTAACGCAAGGCGCGATATCAGACCTTAATATGGAACCATAATATTTCAATTGGACCAGGTATTATATTACAGGGTAATAGTGTACTCTACAACAGGAAATAATTATAGGTCAATTAGGGGATACACTATGTATGTTTTAAATAGTGCATTAAAACAAGAAAATACGAAGACACTTTTCTATGTTAACTAACGGCACGGTATCGGACCTTAATATTGACCTATAATTTTTAAATTGGACCACGTATTATATTACAGGGTTATAGTGTACCCTACCACAGGAAATAATTATAGGTCAATTAGGGGGTACACAGAGTGACCCTAAAGTTTACTATGTATGCCTATGCGAAATAAAGTGTTCTGAGAAGCTTAAAATGAGGAAATAAGCGTTCTAAAATGCTTTAAAAATTCAAAGACATTTTTCTATGTTAACTAACGGCACGGTATCGGACCTTAATATTGACCTATAATTTTTAAATTGGACCACGTATTATATTACAGGGTAATAGTGTACCCTACCACAGGAAATAATTATAGGTCAATTAGGTGGTACACAGCGTGACCCTAAAATTTACTATGTATGCCTATGCGAAATGAAGTGTTCTGAGAAGCTTAAAATGAAGAAATAAGCGTTCTAAAATGCTTTAAAAATTCAAAGACATCTTTCAATGGTTAACTAACGCAAGGCGCAATATCAAACCTTAATATTGACCCATAATATTTAAATTGAACCAGGTATTGTATTACAGGGTAATAGTGTACCCTACCACAGGAAATAATTATAGGTCAATTAGGGGGTACACTATGTATATTTTAAATAGTGCATTAAAACAAGGAAATACGAAGACATTTTTCAATGTTAACTAACGGCACGGTATCGTAACTTAATATTGACCTATAATTTTTAAATTGGACCACGTATTATATTACAGGGTAATAGTGTACCCTACCACAGGAAATAATTATAGGTCATTTAGGGGGTACACAGCGTGACCCTAAATTTTACTATGTATGCCTATGCGAAATAGAGTGTTCTGAGAAGCTTAAAATGAAGAAATAAGCGTTCTAAAATGCTTTAAAAATTCAAAGACATCTTTCAATGGTTAACTAACGCAAGGCGCAATATCAGACCTTAATATTGACCCATAAAATTTAAATTGGACCAGGTAATATATTACAGGGTAATAGTGTACCCTACCAAAGGAAATAATTATAGGTCAATTAGGGGGTACACAGCGTGACCCTAAAGTTTACTATGTATGCCTATGCAAAATAAAGTGTTCTGAGAAGCTTAAAATGAGGAAATAAGCGTTCTAAAATGCTTTAAAAATTCAAAGACATTTTTCTATGTTAACTAACGGCAAGGTATCGGACCTTAATATTGACCTATAATTTTTAAATTGGACCACGTATTATATTACAGGGTAATAGTGTACCCTACCACAGGAAATAATTATAGGTCATTTAGGGGGTACACAGCGTGACCCTAAATTTTACTATGTATGCCTATGCGAAATAGAGTGTTCTGAGATGCTTAAAATGAAGAAATAAGCGTTCTAAAATGCTTTAAAAATTCAAAGACATCTTCCAATGGTTAACTAACGCAAGGCGCAATATCAGACCTTAATATTGACCCATAATATTTAAATTGGACCAGGTATTATATTACAGGGTAATAGTGTACCCTACCACAGGAAATAATTATAGATCAATTAGGGGGTACACTATGTATATTTTAAATAGTGCATTAAAACAAGGAAATACGAAGACACTTTTCTATGTTAACTAACGGCACGGTATCGGACCTTAATATTGACCTATAATTTTTAAATTGGACCACGTATTATATTACAGGGTTATAGTGTACCCTACCACAGGAAATAATTATAGGTCAATTAGGGGGTACACAGAGTGACCCTAAAGTTTACTATGTATGCCTATGCGAAATAAAGTGTTCTGAGAAGCTTAAAATGAGGAAATAAGCGTTCTAAAATGCTTTAAAAATTCAAAGACACTTTTCTATGTTAACTAACGGCACGGAATCGGACCTTAATATTGACCTATAATTTTTAAATTGTACCACGTATTATATTACAGAGTAATAGTGTACCTTACCACAGGAAATAATTATAGGTCAATTAGGTGGTACACAGCGTGACCCTAAAATTTACTATGTATGCCTATGCGAAATAGAGTGTTCTGAGAAGCTTAAAATGAAGAAATAAGCGTTCTAAAATGCTTTAAAAATTCAAAGACATCTTTCAATGGTTAACTAACGCAAGGCGCAATATCAGAACTTAATATTGACCCATAATATTTAAATTGGACCAGGTATTATATTACAGGGTAATAGTGTACCCTACCACAGGAAATAATTATAGGTCAATTAGGGGGTACACTATGTATATTTTAAATAGTGCATTAAAACAAGGAAATACGAAGACACTTTTCTATGTTAACTAACGGCACGGTATCGGACCTTAATATTGACCTATAATTTTTAAATTGGACCACGTATTATATTACAGGGTTATAGTGTTTCCTACCACAGGAAATAATTATAGGTCAATTAGGGGGTACGCAGAGTGACCCTAAAGTTTACTAAGTATGCCTATGCGAAATAAAGTGTTCTGAGAAGCTTAAAATGAGGAAATAAGCGTTCTAAAATGCTTTAAAAATTCAATGACATTTTTCTATGCTAACTAACGGCACGGTATCGGACCTTAATATTGACCTATAATTTTTAAATTGGACCACCTATTATATTACAGAGTAATAGTGTACCTTACCACAGGAAATAATTATAGGTCAATTAGGGGGTACACAGCGTGACCCTAAAGTTTACTATGTATGCCTATGCGAAATAGAGTGTTCTGAGAAGCTTAAAATAAAGAAATAAGAGTTCTAAAATGCTTTAAAAATTCAAAGACATCTTTCAATGGTTAACTAACGCAAGGCGCAATATCAGACCTTAATATTGACCCATAATATTTAAATTGAAACAGGTATTATATTACAGGGTAATAGTGTACCCCACCAAAGGAAATAATTATAGGTCATTTAGGGGGTACACAGCGTGACCCTAAAGTTTACTATGTATGCCTATGCGAAATAGAGTGTTCTGAGAAGCTTAAAATGAAGAAATAAGCGTTCTAAAATGCTTTAAAAATTCAAAGACATCTTTCAATGGTTAACTAACGCAAGGCGCAATATCAGACCTTAATATTGACCCATAATATTTAAATTGGAACAGGTATTATATTACAGGGTAATAGTGTACCCCACCAAAGGAAATAATTATAGGTCATTTAGGGGGTACACAGCGTGACCCTAAAGTTTACTATGTAAGCCTATGCGAAATAAAGTGTTCTGAGAAGCTTAAAATGAGGAAATAAGCGTTCTAAAATGCTTTAAAAATTCAAAGACATTTTTCTATGTTAACTAACGGCACGGTATCGGACCTTAATATTGACCTATAATTTTTAAATTGGACCACGTATTATATTACAGGGTAATAGTGTACCCTACCACAGGATATAATTATAGGTCATTTAGGGGGTACACAGCGTGACCCTAAATTTTACTATGTATGCCTATGCGAAATAGAGTGTTCTGAGATGCTTAAAATGAAGAAATAAGCGTTAAAAAATGCTTTAAAAATTCAAAGACATCTTTCAATGGTTAACTAACGCAAGGCACAATATCAGACCTTAATATTGACCCATAATATTTAAATTGGACCAGGTATTATATTACAGGGTAATAGTGTACCCTACCACAGGAAATAATTATAGGTCAATTAGGGGGTACACTATGTATATTTTAAATAGTGCAATAAAACAAGGAAATACGAAGACACTTTTCTATGTTAACTAACGGCACGGTATCGGACCTTAATATTGACCTATAATTTTTAAATTGGACCACGTATTATATTACAGGGTTATAGTGTACCCTACCACAGGAAATAATTATAGGTCAATTAGGGGGTACGCAGAGTGACCCTAAAGTTTACTATGTATGCCTATGCGAAATGAAGTGTTCTGAGAAGCTTAAAATGAGGAAATAAGCGTTCAAAAATGATTTAAAAATTCAAAGACATTTTTCTATGTTAACTAACGGCACGGTATCGGACCTTAATATTGACCTATAATTTTTAAATTGGACCACGTATTATATTACAGTGTTATAGTGTACCCTACCTCAGGAAATAATTATAGGTCAATTAGGGGGTACACAGGGTGACCCTAAAGTTTACTATGTATGCCTATGCGAAATAAAGTGTTCTGAGAAGCTTAAAATGAGGAAATAAGCGTTCTAAAATGCTTTACAAATTCAAAGACATTTTTCTATGTTAACTAACGGCACGGTATCGGACCTTAATATTGACCTATAATTTTTAAATTGACCACGTATTATATTACAGGGTAATAGTGTACCCTACCACAGGAAATAATTATAGGTCATTTAGGGGGTACACAGCGTGACCCTAAATTTTACTATGTATGCCTATGCGAAATAGAGTGTTCTGAGATGCTTAAAATGAAGAAATAAGCGTTCTAAAATGCTTTAAAAATTCAAAGACATCTTTCAATGGTTAACTAACGCAAGGCGCAATATCAGACCTTAATATTGACCCATAATATTTAACTTGAACCAGGTATTATATCTGAGGGTAATAGTGTACCCTACCACAGGAAATAATTATAGGTCAATTAGGGGGTACACTATGTATATTTTAAATAGTGCATTAAAACAAGGAAATACGAAGACATTTTTCAATGTTAACTAACGTCACGGTATCGGAACTTAATATTGACCTATAATTTTTAAATTGGACCACGTATAATATTACAGGGTAATAGTGTACCCTACCACAGGAAATAATTATAGGTCATTTAGGGGGTACACAGCGTGACCCTAAATTTTACTATGTATGCCTATGCGAAATAAAGTGTTCTGAGAAGCTTAAAATGAGGAAATAAGCGTTCTAAAATGCTTTAAAAATTCAAAGACATTTTTCTATGTTAACTAACGGCACGGTATCGGACCTTAATATTGACCTATAATTTTTAAATTGGACCACGTATTATATTACAGGGTAATAGTGTACCCTACCACAGGATATAATTATAGGTCATTTAGGGGGTTCACAGCGTGACCCTAAATTTTACTATGTATGCCTATGCGAAATAGAGTGTTCTGAGATTCTTAAAATGAAGAAATAAGCGTTCTAAAATGCTTTAAAAATTCAAAGACATCTTTCAATGGTTAACTAACTCAAGGCGCAATATCAGACCTTAATATTGACCCATAATATTTAAATTGGACCAGGTATTATATTACAGGGTAATAGTGTACCCTACCACAGGAAATAATTATAGGTCAATTAGGGGGTACACTATGTATATTTTAAATAGTGCATTAAAACAAGGAAATTCGAAGACACTTTTCTATGTTAACTAACGGCACGGTATCGGACCTTAATATTGACCTATAATTTTTAAATTGGACCACGTATTATATTACAGGGTTATAGTGTATCCTACCACAGGAAATAATTATAGGTCAATTAGGGGGTACACAGCGTGAGCCTAAAGTTTACTATGTATGCCTATGCGAAATAAAGTGTTCTGAGAAGCTTAAAATGAGGAAATAAGCGTTCTAAAATGCATTAAAAATTCAAAGACATTTT
Source organism: Parasteatoda tepidariorum (assembly GCF_982258835.1). Classification (NCBI taxonomy): domain Eukaryota; kingdom Metazoa; phylum Arthropoda; class Arachnida; order Araneae; family Theridiidae; genus Parasteatoda; species Parasteatoda tepidariorum. Next base: position 1,218,562 of record NW_028257375.1, on the reverse strand, counting down.
TCAATGTTAACTAACGGCACGGTATCGGACCTTAATATTGACCTATAATTTTTAAATTGGACCACGTATTATATTACAGGGTAATAGTGTACCCTACCACAGGAAATAATTATAGGTCAATTAGGGGGTACACTATGTATATTTTAAATAGTGCATTAAAACAAGGAAATACGAAGACACTTTTCTATGTTAACTAACGGCACGGTATCGGACCTTAATATTGACCTATAATTTTTAAATTGGACCACGTATTATATTACAGGGTTATAGTGTTTCCTACCACAGGAAATAATTATAGGTCAATTAGGGGGTACGCAGAGTGACCCTAAAGTTTACTAAGTATGCCTATGCGAAATAAAGTGTTCTGAGAAGCTTAAAATGAGGAAATAAGCGTTCTAAAATGCTTTAAAAATTCAATGACATTTTTCTATGCTAACTAACGGCACGGTATCGGACCTTAATATTGACCTATAATTTTTAAATTGGACCACCTATTATATTACAGGGTAATAGTGTACCTTACCACAGGAAATAATTATAGGTCAATTAGGGGGTACACAGCGTGACCCTAAAGTTTACTATGTATGCCTATGCGAAATAGAGTGTTCTGAGAAGCTTAAAATGAAGAAATAAGCGTTCTAAAATGCTTTAAAAATTCAAAGACATCTTTCAATGGTTAACTAACGCAAGGCGCAATATCAGACCTTAATATTGACCCATAATATTTAAATTGGAACAGGTATTATATTACAGGGTAATAGTGTACCCCACCAAAGGAAATAATTATAGGTCATTTAGGGGGTACACAGCGTGACCCTAAAGTTTACTATGTAAGCCTATGCGAAATAAAGTGTTCTGAGAAGCTTAAAATGAGGAAATAAGCGTTCTAAAATGCTTTAAAAATTCAAAGACATTTTTCTATGTTAACTAACGGCACGGTATCGGAGCTTAATATTGACCTATAATTTTTAAATTGGACCACGTATTATATTACAGGGTAATAGTGTACCCTACCACAGGATATAATTATAGGTCATTTAGGGGGTACACAGCGTGACCCTAAATTTTACTATGTATGCCTATGCGAAATAGAGTGTTCTGAGATGCTTAAAATGAAGAAATAAGCGTTAAAAAATGCTTTAAAAATTCAAAGACATCTTTCAATGGTTAACTAACGCAAGGCGCAATATCAGACCTTAATATTGACCCATAATATTTAAATTGGACCAGGTATTATATTACAGGGTAATAGTGTACCCTACCACAGGAAATAATTATAGGTCAATTAGGGGGTACACTATGTATATTTTAAATAGTGCAATAAAACAAGGAAATACGAAGACACTTTTCTATGTTAACTAACGGCACGGTATCGGACCTTAATATTGACCTATAATTTTTAAATTGGACCACGTATTATATTACAGGGTTATAGTGTACCCTACCACAGGAAATAATTATAGGTCAATTAGGGGGTACGCAGAGTGACCCTAAAGTTTACTATGTATGCCTATGCGAAATAAAGTGTTCTGAGAAGCTTAAAATGAGGAAATAAGCGTTCTAAAATGCTTTAAAAATTCAAAGACATTTTTCTATGTTAACTAACGGCACGGTATCGGACCTTAATATTGACCTATAATTTTTAAATTGGACCACGTATTATATTACAGGGTAATAGTGTACCCTACCACAGGATATAATTATAGGTCATTTAGGGGGTTCACAGCGTGACCCTAAATTTTACTATGTATGCCTATGCGAAATAGAGTGTTCTGAGATGCTTAAAATGAAGAAATAAGCGTTCTAAAATGCTTTAAAAATTCAAAGACATCTTTCAATGGTTAACTAACTCAAGGCGCAATATCAGACCTTAATATTGACCCATAATATTTAAATTGGACCAGGTATTATATTACAGGGTAATAGTGTACCCTACCACAGGAAATAATTATAGGTCAATTAGGGGGTACACTATGTATATTTTAAATAGTGCATTAAAACAAGGAAATTCGAAGACACTTTTCTATGTTAACTAACGGCACGGTATCGGACCTTAATATTGACCTATAATTTTTAAATTGGACCACGTATTATATTACAGGGTTATAGTGTATCCTACCACAGGAAATAATTATAGGTCAATTAGGGGGTACACAGCGTGAGCCTAAAGTTTACTATGTATGCCTATGCGAAATAAAGTGTTCTGAGAAGCTTAAAATGAGGAAATAAGCGTTCTAAAATGCATTAAAAATTCAAAGACATTTTTCAATGTTAACTAACGGCACGGTATCGGACCTTAATATTGACCTATAATTTTTAAATTGGACCACGTATTATATTACAGGGTAATAGTGTACCCTACCACAGGAAATAATTATAGGTCATTTAGGGGGTACACAGAGTGACCCTAAATTTTACTATGTATGCTTATGCGAAATAGAGTGTTCTGAGAAGCTTAAAATGAAGAAATAAGCGTTCTAAAATGCTTTAAAAATTCAAAGACATCTTTCTATGTTAACTAACGGCACGGTATCGGACCTTAATATTGACCTATAATTTTTAAATTGACCACGTATTATATTACAGGGTAATAGTGTACCCTACCACAGGAAATAATTATAGGTCATTTAGGGGGTACACAGCGTGACCCTAAATTTTACTATGTATGCCTATGCGAAATAGAGTGTTCTGAGATGCTTAAAATGAAGAAATAAGCGTTCTAAAATGCTTTAAAAATTCAAAGACATCTTTCAATGGTCAACTAGCGCAAGGCGCAATATCAGACCTTAATATTGACCCATAATATTTAAATTGGACCAGGTATTATATTACAGGGTAATAGTGTACCCTACCACAGGAAATAATTATAGGTCAATTAGGGGGTACACTATGTATATTTTAAATAGTGCATTAAAACAAGGAAATACGAAGACACTTTTCTATGTTAACTAACGGCACGGTATCGGACCTTAATATTGACCTATAATTTTTAAATTGGACCACGTATTATATTATAGGGTAATAGTGTACCCTACCGCAGGAAATAATTATAGGTCAATTAGAGGGTACACAGCGTGACCCTAAAGTTTACTATGTATGCCTATGCGAAATAGAGTGTTCTAAGAAGCTTAAAATGAAGAAATTAGCGTTCTATAATGCTTTAAAAATTCAAAGACATCTTTCAATGGTTAACTAACGCAAGGCGCAATATCAGACCTTAATATTGACCCATAATATTTGAATTGGACCAGGTATTATATTACGGGGTAATAGTGTACCCTACCACAGGAAATAATTATAGGTCAATTAGGGGGTACACTATGTATATTTTAAATAGTGCATTAAAACAAGGAAATACGAAGACACTTTTCTATGTTAACTAACGGCCCGGTATCGGACCTTAATATTGACCTATAATTTTTAAATTGGACCACGTATTATATTACATGATAATAATGTACCCTACCACAGGAAATAATTATAGGTCAATTAGGGGGTACACAGTGTGACCCTAAAGTTTACTATGTATGCCTATGCGAAATAAAGTGTTCTGAGAATCTTAAAATGAAGAAATAAGCGTTCTAAAATGCTTTAAAAATTCAAAGACATCTTTCTATGGTTAACTAACGCTAGGCGCAATATCAGACCTTAATATTGACCCATAATATTTAAATTGGACCAGGTATTATATTACAGGGTAATAGTGTACCCTACCATTGGAAATAATTATAGGTCAATTAGGGGGTACACTATGTATATTTTAAATAGTGCATTAAAACAAGGAAATACGAAGACACTTTTCTATGTTAACTAACGGCACGGTATCGGACCTTAATATTGACCTATAATTTTTAAATTGGACCACGTATTATATTACAGGGTTATAGTGTACCCTACCACAGAAAATAGTAATAGGTCAATTAGGGGGTACACAGAGTGACCCTAAAGTTTACTATATATGCCTATGCGAAATAGAGTGTTCTGAGATGCTTAAAATGAAGAAATAAGCGTTCTAAAATGCTTTAAAAATTCAAAGACATCTTTCAATGGTTAACTAACGGCACGGTATCGGACCTTAATATTGACCTATAATTTTTAAATTGGACCACCTATTATATTACAGGGTAATAGTGTACCCTACCACAGGAAATAATTATAGGTCATTTAGGGGGTACACTATGTATATTTTAAATAGTGCATTAAAACAAGGAAATACAAAGACATTTTTCTATGTTAACTAACGGCACGGTATCGGACCTTAATATTGACCAATAATATTTAAATTGGACCAGGTATTATATTACAGGGTAATAGTGTACCCTACCACAGGAAATAATTATAGGTCAATTAGGGGGTACACTATGTATATTTTAAATAGTGCATTAAAACAAGGAAATACGAAGACACTTTTCTATGTTAACTAACGGCACGGTATCGGACCTTAATATTGACCTATAATTTTTAAATTGGACCACGTATTATATTACAGGGTTATAATTTACCCTACCACAGGAAATAATTATAGGTCAATTAGGGGGTACACAGAGTGACCCTAAATTTACTATATATGCCTATGCGAAATAGAGTGTTCTGAGATGCTTAAAATGAAGAAATAAGCAATCTAAAATGCTTTAAAAATTCAAAGACATCTTTCAATGGTTAACTAACGCAAGGCGCAATATCAGACCTTAATATTGACCCATAATATTTAAATTGGACCAGGTATTATATTACAGGGTAATAGTGTACCCTACCACAGGAAATAATTATAGGTCAATTAGGGGGTACACTATGTATATTTTAAATAGTGCATTAAAACAAGGAAATACGAAGACACTTTTCTATGTTAACTAACGGCACGGTATCGGACCTTAATATTGACCTATAATTTTTAAACTGGACCACGTATTATATTACAGGGTTATAGTGTACCCTACCACAGGAAATAATTATAGGTCAATTAGGGGGTACACAGAGTGACCCTAAAGTTTACTATGTATGCCTATGCGAAAGAAAGTGTTCTGAGAAGCTTAAAATGAGGAAATAAGCGTTCTAAAATGCTTTAAAAATTCAAAGACATTTTTCTATGTTAACTAACGGCACGGTATCGGACCTTAATATTGACCTATAATTTTTAAATTGGACCACCTATTATATTACAGGGTAATAGTGTACCCTACCACAGGAAATAATTATAGGTCATTTAGGGGGTACACTATGTATATTTTAAATAGTGCATTAAAACAAGGAAATACGAAGACACATTTCTATGTTAACTAACGGCACGGTATCGGACCTTAATATTGACCTATAATTTTTAAATTGTACCACGTATTATATTACAGGGTAATAGTGTACCTTACCACAGGAAATAATTATAGGTCAATTAGGTGGTACACAGCGTGACCCTAAATTTTACTATGTATGCCTATGCGAAATAGAGTGTTCTGAGATGCTTAAAATGAAGAAATAAGCGTTCTAAAATGCTTTAAAAATTCAAAGACATTTTTCTATGTTAACTAACGGCACGGTATCGGACCTTAATATTGACCTATAATTTTTAAATTGGACCACGTATTATATTACAGGGTAATAGTGTACCCTACCACAGGATATAATTATAGGTCATTTAGGGGGTACACAGCGTGACCCTAAATTTTACTATGTATGCCTAAGCGAAATAGAGTGTTCTGAGATGCTTAAAATGAAGAAATAAGCGTTCTAAAATGCTTTAAAAATTTAAAGACATCTTTCAATGGTTAACTAACGCAAGGCGCAATATCAGACCTTAATATTGACCCAGAATATTTAAATTGGAATAGGTATTATATTACAGAGTAATAGTGTACCCTACCACAGGAAATAATTATAGGTCAATTAGGGGGTACACTATGTATATTTTAAATAGTGCATTAAAACAAGGAAATACGAAGACACTTTTTTATGTTAACTAACGGCACGGTATCGGACCTTAATATTGACCTATAATTTTTAAATTGGACCACGTATTATATTACAGGGTTATAGTGTACCCTACCACAGGAAATAATTATAGGTCAATTAGGGGGTACACAGAGAGACCCTAAAGTTTACTATGTATGCCTATGCGAAATAAAGTGTTCTGAGAAGCTTAAAATGAGGAAATAAGCGTTCTAAAATGCTTTAAAAATTCAAAGACATTTTTCTATGTTAACTAACGGCACGGTATCGGACCTTAATATTGACCTATAATTTTTAAATTGGACCACGTATTATATTACAGGGAAATAGTGTACCCTACCACAGGAAATAATTATAGGTCATTTAGGGGGTACACAGCGTGACCCTAAATTTTACTATGTATGCCTATGCGAAATAGAGTGTTCTGAGATGCTTAAAATGAAGAAATAAGCGTTCTAAAATGCTTTAAAAATTCAAAGACATCTTTCAATGGTTAACTAACGCAAGGCGCAATATCAGACCTTAATATTGACCCATAATATTTAAATTGGAATAGGTATTATATTACAGGGTAATAGTGTACCTTACCACAGGAAATAATTATAGGTCAATTAGGGGGTACACTATGTATATTTTAAATAGTGCATTAAAACAAGGAAATACGAAGACACTTTTCTATGTTAACTAACGGCACGGTATCGGACCTTAAAATAGACCTATAATTTTTAAATTGGACCACGTATTATATTACAGGGTTATAGTGTACCCTACCACAGGAAATAATTATAGGTCAATTAGGGGGTACACAGAGAGACCCAAAAGTTTACTATGTATGCCTATGCGAAATAGAGTGTTCTGAGAAGCTTAAAATGAGGAAATAAGCGTTCTAAAATGCTTTAAAAATTCAAAGACATCTTTCAAAGGTTAACTAACGCAAGGCGCAATATCAGACCTTAATATTGACCCATAATATTTAAATTGAACCAGGTATTATATTACAGGGTAATAGTGTACCCCACCAAAGGAAATAATTATAGGTCATTCAGGGGGTACACAGCGTGACCCTGAAGTTTACTATGTATGCCTATGCGAAATAAAGTGTTCTGAGAAGCTTAAAATGAAGAAATAAGCGTTCTAAAATGCTTTAAAAATTCAAAGACATTTTTCTATGATAACTAACGGCACGGTATCGGACCTTAATATTGACCTATAATTTTTAAATTGGACCACGTATTATATTACAGGGTAATAGTGTACCCTACCACAGGATATAATTATAGGTCATTTAGGGGGTACACAGCGTGACCCTAAATTTTACTATGTATGGCTATGCGAAATAGAGTGTTCTGAGATGCTTAAAATGAAGAAATAAGCGTTCTAAAATGCTTTAAAAATTCAAAGACATCTTTCAATGGTTAACTAACGCAAGGCGCAATATCAGACCTTAATATTGACCCATAATATTTAAATTGGAATAGGTATTATATTACAGGGTAATAGTGTACCCTACCACAGGAAATAATTATAGGTCAATTAGGGGGTACACTATGTATATTTTAAATAATGCATTAAAACAAGGAAATACGAAGACACTTTTCTATGTTAACTAACGGCACGGTATCGGACCTTAATATAGACCTATAATTTTTAAATTGGACCACGTATTATATTACAGGGTTATAGTGTACCCTACCACAGGAAATAATTATAGGTCAATTAGGGGGTACACAGAGAGACCCAAAAGTTTACTATGTATGCCTATGCGAAATAAAGTGTTCTGAGAAGCTTAAAATGAGGAAATAAGCGTTCTAAAATGCTTTAAAAATTCAAAGACATTTTTCTATGTTAACTAACGGCACGGTATCGGACCTTAATATTGACCTATAATTTTTAAATTGGACCACGTATTATATTACAGGGTAATAGTGTACCCTACCACAGGATATAATTATAGGTCATTTAGGGGGTACACAGCGTGACCCTAAATTTTACTATGTATGCCTATGCGAAATAAAGTGTTCTGAGAAGCTTAAAATGAAGAAATAAGCGTTCTAAAATGCTTTAAAAATTCAAAGACATTTTTCTATGTTAACTAACGGCACGGTATCGGACCTTAATATTGACCTATAATTTTTAAATTGGACCACGTATTATATTACTGGGTAATAGTGTACCCTACCACAGGATATAATTATAGGTCATTTAGGGGGTACACAGCGTGACCCTAAATTTTACTATGTATGGCTATGCGAAATAGAGTGTTCTGAGATGCTTAAAATGAAGAAATAAGCGTTCTAAAATGCTTTAAAAATTCAAAGACATCTTTCAATGGTTAACTAACGCAAGGCGCAATATCAGACCTTAATATTGACCCATAATATTTAAATTGGAATAGGTATTATATTACAGGGTAATAGTGTACCCTACCACAGGAAATAATTATAGGTCAATTAGGGGGTACACTATGTATATTTTAAATAGTGCATTAAAACAAGGAAATACGAAGACACTTTTCTATGTTAACTATCGGCACGGTATCGGACCTTAATATAGACCTATAATTTTTAAATTGGACCACGTATTATATTACAGGGTTATAGTGTACCCTACCACAGGAAATAATTATAGGTCATTTAGGGGGTACACAGCGTGACCCTAAATTTTACTATGTATGGCTATGCGAAATAGAGTGTTCTGAGATGCTTAAAATGAAGAAATAAGCGTTCTAAAATGCTTTAAAAATTCAAAGACATCTTTCAATGGTTAACTAACGCAAGGCGGAATATCAGACCTTAATATTGACCCATAATATTTAAATTGGACTAGGTATTATATTACAGGGTAATAGTGTACCCTACCACAGGAAATAATTATAGGTCAATTAGGGGGTACACTATGTATATTTTAAATAGTGCATTAAAACAAGGAAATACGAAGAAACTTTTCTATGTTAACTAACGGCACGGTATCGGACCTTAATATTGACCTATAATTTTTAAATTGGACCACGTATTATATTACAGGGTTATAGTGTACCCTACCACAGGAAATAATTATAGGTCAATTAGGGGGTACGCAGAGTGACCCTAAAGTTTACTATGTATGCCTATGCGAAATAAAGTGTTCTGAGAAGCTTAAAATGAGGAAATAAGCGTTCTAAAATGCTTTAAAAATTCAATGACATTTTTCTATGCTAACTAATGGCACGGTATCGGACCTTAATATTGACCTATAATTTTTAAATTGGACCACCTATTATATTACAGGGTAATAGTGTACCCTACCACAGGAAATAATTATAGGTCAATTAGGGGGTACACAGCGTGACCCTAAAGTTTACTATGTATGCCTATGCGAAATAAAGTGTTCTGAGAAGCTTAAAATGAAGAAATAAGCGTTCTAAAATGCTTTAAAAATTCAAAGACATCTTTCAATGGTTATCTAACGCAAGGCGCAATATCAAACCTTAATATTGACCCATAATATTTAAATTGAACCAGGTATTGTATTACAGGGTAATAGTGTACCCTACCACAGGAAATAATTATAGGTCAATTAGGGGGTACACTATGTATATTTTAAATAGTGCATTAAAACAAGGAAATACGAAGACATTTTTCAATGTTAACTAACGGCACGGTATCGGAACTTAATATTGACCTATAATTTTTAAATTGGACCACGTATTATATTACAGGGTTATAGTGTACCCTACCACAGGAAATAATTATAGGTCAATTAGGGGGTACGCAGAGTGACCCTAAAGTTTACTATGTATGCCTATGCGAAATAAAGTGTTCTGAGAAGCTTAAAATGAGGAAATAAGCGTTCTAAAATGCTTTAAAAATTCAATGACATTTTTCTATGCTAACTAATGGCACGGTATCGGACCTTAATATTGACCTATAATTTTTAAATTGGACCACCTATTATATTACAGGGTAATAGTGTACCCTACCACAGGAAATAATTATAGGTCAATTAGGGGGTACACAGCGTGACCCTAAAGTTTACTATGTATGCCTATGCGAAATAAAGTGTTCTGAGAAGCTTAAAATGAAGAAATAAGCGTTCTAAAATGCTTTAAAAATTCAAAGACATCTTTCAATGGTTATCTAACGCAAGGCGCAATATCAAACCTTAATATTGACCCATAATATTTAAATTGGACCAGGTATTATATTACAGGGTAATAGTGTACCCCACCAAAGGAAATAATTATAGGTCATTTAGGGGGTACACAGCGTGACCCTGAAGTTTACTATGTATGCCTATGCGAAATAAAGTGTTCTGAGAAGCTTAAAATGAAGAAATAAGAGTTCTAAAATGCTTTAAAAATTCAAAGACATTTTTCTATGTTAACTAACGGCACGGTATCGGACCTTAATATTGACCTATAATTTTTAAATTGGACCACGTATTATATTACAGGGTAATAGTGTACCCTACCACAGGATATAATTATAGGTCATTTAGGGGGTACACAGCGTGACCCTAAATTTTACTATGTATGGCTATGCGAAATAGAGTGTTCTGAGATGCTTAAAATGAAGAAATAAGCGTTCTAAAATGCTTTAAAAATTCAAAGACATCTTTCAATGGTTAACTAACGCAAGGCGCAATATCAGACCTTAATATTGACCCATAATATTTAAATTGGAATAGGTATTATATTACAGGGTAATAGTGTACCCTACCACAGGAAATAATTATAGGTCAATTAGGGGGTACACTATGTATATTTTAAATAGTGCATTAAAACAAGGAAATACGAAGACACTTTTCTATGTTAACTAACGGCACGGTATCGGACCTTAATATAGATCTATAATTTTTAAATTGGACCACGTATTATATTACAGGGTTATAGTGTACCCTACCACAGGAAATAATTATAGGTCAATTAGGGGGTACGCAGAGTGACCCTAAAGTTTACTATGTATGCCTATGCGAAATAAAGTGTTCTGAGAAGCTTAAAATGAGGAAACAAGCGTTCTAAAATGCTTTAAAAATTCAATGACATTTTTCTATGCTAACTAATGGCACGGTATCGGACCTTAATATTGACCTATAATTTTTAAATTGGACCACCTATTATATTACAGGGTAATAGTGTACCCTACCACAGGAAATAATTATAGGTCAATTAGGGGGTACACAGCGTGACCCTAAAGTTTACTATGTATGCCTATGCGAAATAAAGTGTTCTGAGAAGCTTAAAATGAGGAAATAAGCGTTCTAAAATGCTTTAAAAATTCAATGACATTTTTCTATGCTAACTAATGGCACGGTATCGGACCTTAATATTGACCTATAATTTTTAAATTGGACCACCTATTATATTACAGGGTAATAGTGTACCCTACCACAGGAAATAATTATAGGTCAATTAGGGGGTACACAGCGTGACCCTAAAGTTTACTATGTATGCCTATGCGAAATAAAGTGTTCTGAGAAGCTTAAAATGAAGAAATAAGCGTTCTAAAATGCTTTAAAAATTCAAAGACATCTTTCAATGGTTATCTAACGCAAGGCGCAATATCAAACCTTAATATTGACCCATAATATTTAAATTGAACCAGGTATTGTATTACAGGGTAATAGTGTACCCTACCACAGGAAATAATTATAGGTCAATTAGGGGGTACACTATGTATATTTTAAATAGTGCATTAAAACAAGGAAATACGAAGACATTTTTCAATGTTAACTAACGGCACGGTATCGGAACTTAATATTGACCTATAATTTTTAAATTGGACCACGTATTATATTACAGGGTTATAGTGTACCCTACCACAGGAAATAATTATAGGTCAATTAGGGGGTACGCAGAGTGACCCTAAAGTTTACTATGTATGCCTATGCGAAATAAAGTGTTCTGAGAAGCTTAAAATGAGGAAATAAGCGTTCTAAAATGCTTTAAAAATTCAATGACATTTTTCTATGCTAACTAATGGCACGGTATCGGACCTTAATATTGACCTATAATTTTTAAATTGGACCACCTATTATATTACAGGGTAATAGTGTACCCTACCACAGGAAATAATTATAGGTCAATTAGGGGGTACACAGCGTGACCCTAAAGTTTACTATGTATGCCTATGCGAAATAAAGTGTTCTGAGAAGCTTAAAATGAAGAAATAAGCGTTCTAAAATGCTTTAAAAATTCAAAGACATCTTTCAATGGTTATCTAACGCAAGGCGCAATATCAAACCTTAATATTGACCCATAATATTTAAATTGGACCAGGTATTATATTACAGGGTAATAGTGTACCCCACCAAAGGAAATAATTATAGGTCATTTAGGGGGTACACAGCGTGACCCTGAAGTTTACTATGTATGCCTATGCGAAATAAAGTGTTCTGAGAAGCTTAAAATGAAGAAATAAGAGTTCTAAAATGCTTTAAAAATTCAAAGACATTTTTCTATGTTAACTAACGGCACGGTATCGGACCTTAATATTGACCTATAATTTTTAAATTGGACCACGTATTATATTACAGGGTAATAGTGTACCCTACCACAGGATATAATTATAGGTCATTTAGGGGGTACACAGCGTGACCCTAAATTTTACTATGTATGGCTATGCGAAATAGAGTGTTCTGAGATGCTTAAAATGAAGAAATAAGCGTTCTAAAATGCTTTAAAAATTCAAAGACATCTTTCAATGGTTAACTAACGCAAGGCGCAATATCAGACCTTAATATTGACCCATAATATTTAAATTGGAATAGGTATTATATTACAGGGTAATAGTGTACCCTACCACAGGAAATAATTATAGGTCAATTAGGGGGTACACTATGTATATTTTAAATAGTGCATTAAAACAAGGAAATACGAAGACACTTTTCTATGTTAACTAACGGCACGGTATCGGACCTTAATATAGATCTATAATTTTTAAATTGGACCACGTATTATATTACAGGGTTATAGTGTACCCTACCACAGGAAATAATTATAGGTCAATTAGGGGGTACGCAGAGTGACCCTAAAGTTTACTATGTATGCCTATGCGAAATAAAGTGTTCTGAGAAGCTTAAAATGAGGAAATAAGCGTTCTAAAATGCTTTAAAAATTCAATGACATTTTTCTATGCTAACTAATGGCACGGTATCGGACCTTAATATTGACCTATAATTTTTAAATTGGACCACCTATTATATTACAGGGTAATAGTGTACCCTACCACAGGAAATAATTATAGGTCAATTAGGGGGTACACAGCGTGACCCTAAAGTTTACTATGTATGCCTATGCGAAATAAAGTGTTCTGAGAAGCTTAAAATGAAGAAATAAGCGTTCTAAAATGCTTTAAAAATTCAAAGACATCTTTCAATGGTTATCTAACGCAAGGCGCAATATCAAACCTTAATATTGACCCATAATATTTAAATTGAACCAGGTATTGTATTACAGGGTAATAGTGTACCCTACCACAGGAAATAATTATAGGTCAATTAGGGGGTACACTATGTATATTTTAAATAGTGCATTAAAACAAGGAAATACGAAGACATTTTTCAATGTTAACTAACGGCACGGTATCGGAACTTAATATTGACCTATAATTTTTAAATTGGACCACGTATTATATTACAGGGTTATAGTGTACCCTACCACAGGAAATAATTATAGGTCAATTAGGGGGTACGCAGAGTGACCCTAAAGTTTACTATGTATGCCTATGCGAAATAAAGTGTTCTGAGAAGCTTAAAATGAGGAAATAAGCGTTCTAAAATGCTTTAAAAATTCAATGACATTTTTCTATGCTAACTAATGGCACGGTATCGGACCTTAATATTGACCTATAATTTTTAAATTGGACCACCTATTATATTACAGGGTAATAGTGTACCCTACCACAGGAAATAATTATAGGTCAATTAGGGGGTACACAGCGTGACCCTAAAGTTTACTATGTATGCCTATGCGAAATAAAGTGTTCTGAGAAGCTTAAAATGAAGAAATAAGCGTTCTAAAATGCTTTAAAAATTCAAAGACATCTTTCAATGGTTATCTAACGCAAGGCGCAATATCAAACCTTAATATTGACCCATAATATTTAAATTGGACCAGGTATTATATTACAGGGTAATAGTGTACCCCACCAAAGGAAATAATTATAGGTCATTTAGGGGGTACACAGCGTGACCCTGAAGTTTACTATGTATGCCTATGCGAAATAAAGTGTTCTGAGAAGCTTAAAATGAAGAAATAAGAGTTCTAAAATGCTTTAAAAATTCAAAGACATTTTTCTATGTTAACTAACGGCACGGTATCGGACCTTAATATTGACCTATAATTTTTAAATTGGACCACGTATTATATTACAGGGTTATAGTGTACCCTACCACAGGAAATAGTAATAGGTCAATTAGGGGGTACACAGAGTGACCCTAAAGTTTACTATATATGCCTATGCGAAATAGAGTGTTCTGAGATGCTTAAAATGAAGAAATAAGCGTTCTAAAATGCTTTAAAAATTCAAAGACATCTTTCAATGGTTAACTAACGGCACGGTATCGGACCTTAATATTGACCTATAATTTTTAAATTGGACCACCTATTATATTACAGGGTAATAGTGTACCCTACCACAGGAAATAATTATAGGTCATTTAGGGGGTACACTATGTATATTTTAAATAGTGCATTAAAACAAGGAAATACAAAGACATTTTTCTATGTTAACTAACGGCACGGTATCGGACCTTAATATTGACCCATAATATTTAAATTGGACCAGGTATTATATTACAGGGTAATAGTGTACCCTACCACAGGAAATAATTATAGGTCAATTAGGGGGTACACTATGTATATTTTAAATAGTGCATTAAAACAAGGAAATACGAAGACACTTTTCTATGTTAACTAACGGCACGGTATCGGACCTTAATATTGACCTATAATTTTTAAACTGGACCACGTATTATATTACAGGGTTATAGTGTACCCTACCACAGGAAATAATTATAGGTCAATTAGGGGGTACACAGAGTGACCCTAAAGTTTACTATGTATGCCTATGCGAAAGAAAGTGTTCTGAGAAGCTTAAAATGAGGAAATAAGCGTTCTAAAATGCTTTAAAAATTCAAAGACATTTTTCTATGTTAACTAACGGCACGGTATCGGACCTTAATATTGACCTATAATTTTTAAATTGGACCACCTATTATATTACAGGGTAATAGTGTACCCTACCACAGGAAATAATTATAGGTCATTTAGGGGGTACACTATGTATATTTTAAATAGTGCATTAAAACAAGGAAATACGAAGACACTTTTCTATGTTAACTAACGGCACGGTATCGGACCTTAATATTGACCTATAATTTTTAAATTGTACCACGTATTATATTACAGGGTAATAGTGTACCTTACCACAGGAAATAATTATAGGTCAATTAGGTGGTACACAGCGTGACCCTAAATTTTACTATGTATGCCTATGCGAAATAGAGTGTTCTGAGATGCTTAAAATGAAGAAATAAGCGTTCTAAAATGCTTTAAAAATTCAAAGACATTTTTCTATGTTAACTAACGGCACGGTATCGGACCTTAATATTGACCTATAATTTTTAAATTGGACCACGTATTATATTACAGGGTAATAGTGTACCCTACCACAGGATATAATTATAGGTCATTTAGGGGGTACACAGCGTGACCCTAAATTTTACTATGTATGCCTAAGCGAAATAGAGTGTTCTGAGATGCTTAAAATGAAGAAATAAGCGTTCTAAAATGCTTTAAAAATTTAAAGACATCTTTCAATGGTTAACTAACGCAAGGCGCAATATCAGACCTTAATATTGACCCAGAATATTTAAATTGGAATAGGTATTATATTACAGAGTAATAGTGTACCCTACCATTGGAAATAATTATAGGTCAATTAGGGGGTACACTATGTATATTTTAAATAGTGCATTAAAACAAGGAAATACGAAGACACTTTTTTATGTTAACTAACGGCACGGTATCGGACCTTAATATTGACCTATAATTTTTAAATTGGACCACGTATTATATTACAGGGTTATAGTGTACCCTACCACAGGAAATAATTATAGGTCAATTAGGGGGTACACAGAGAGACCCTAAAGTTTACTATGTATGCCTATGCGAAATAAAGTGTTCTGAGAAGCTTAAAATGAGGAAATAAGCGTTCTAAAATGCTTTAAAAATTCAAAGACATTTTTCTATGTTAACTAACGGCACGGTATCGGACCTTAATATTGACCTATAATTTTTAAATTGGACCACGTATTATATTACAGGGAAATAGTGTACCCTACCACAGGAAATAATTATAGGTCATTTAGGGGGTACACAGCGTGACCCTAAATTTTACTATGTATGCCTATGCGAAATAGAGTGTTCTGAGATGCTTAAAATGAAGAAATAAGCGTTCTAAAATGCTTTAAAAATTCAAAGACATCTTTCAATGGTTAACTAACGCAAGGCGCAATATCAGACCTTAATATTGACCCATAATATTTAAATTGGAATAGGTATTATATTACAGGGTAATAGTGTACCTTACCACAGGAAATAATTATAGGTCAATTAGGGGGTACACTATGTATATTTTAAATAGTGCATTAAAACAAGGAAATACGAAGACACTTTTCTATGTTAACTAACGGCACGGTATCGGACCTTAAAATAGACCTATAATTTTTAAATTGGACCACGTATTATATTACAGGGTTATAGTGTACCCTACCACAGGAAATAATTATAGGTCAATTAGGGGGTACACAGAGAGACCCAAAAGTTTACTATGTATGCCTATGCGAAATAGAGTGTTCTGAGAAGCTTAAAATGAGGAAATAAGCGTTCTAAAATGCTTTAAAAATTCAAAGACATCTTTCAAAGGTTAACTAACGCAAGGCGCAATATCAGACCTTAATATTGACCCATAATATTTAAATTGAACCAGGTATTATATTACAGGGTAATAGTGTACCCCACCAAAGGAAATAATTATAGGTCATTCAGGGGGTACACAGCGTGACCCTGAAGTTTACTATGTATGCCTATGCGAAATAAAGTGTTCTGAGAAGCTTAAAATGAAGAAATAAGCGTTCTAAAATGCTTTAAAAATTCAAAGACATTTTTCTATGATAACTAACGGCACGGTATCGGACCTTAATATTGACCTATAATTTTTAAATTGGACCACGTATTATATTACAGGGTAATAGTGTACCCTACCACAGGATATAATTATAGGTCATTTAGGGGGTACACAGCGTGACCCTAAATTTTACTATGTATGGCTATGCGAAATAGAGTGTTCTGAGATGCTTAAAATGAAGAAATAAGCGTTCTAAAATGCTTTAAAAATTCAAAGACATCTTTCAATGGTTAACTAACGCAAGGCGCAATATCAGACCTTAATATTGACCCATAATATTTAAATTGGAATAGGTATTATATTACAGGGTAATAGTGTACCCTACCACAGGAAATAATTATAGGTCAATTAGGGGGTACACTATGTATATTTTAAATAATGCATTAAAACAAGGAAATACGAAGACACTTTTCTATGTTAACTAACGGCACGGTATCGGACCTTAATATAGACCTATAATTTTTAAATTGGACCACGTATTATATTACAGGGTTATAGTGTACCCTACCACAGGAAATAATTATAGGTCAATTAGGGGGTACACAGAGAGACCCAAAAGTTTACTATGTATGCCTATGCGAAATAAAGTGTTCTGAGAAGCTTAAAATGAGGAAATAAGTGTTCTAAAATGCTTTAAAAATTCAAAGACATTTTTCTATGTTAACTAACGGCACGGTATCGGACCTTAATATTGACCTATAATTTTTAAATTGGACCACGTATTATATTACAGGGTAATAGTGTACCCTACCACAGGATATAATTATAGGTCATTTAGGGGGTACACAGCGTGACCCTAAATTTTACTATGTATGCCTATGCGAAATAAAGTGTTCTGAGAAGCTTAAAATGAAGAAATAAGCGTTCTAAAATGCTTTAAAAATTCAAAGACATTTTTCTATGTTAACTAACGGCACGGTATCGGACCTTAATATTGACCTATAATTTTTAAATTGGACCACGTATTATATTACTGGGTAATAGTGTACCCTACCACAGGATATAATTATAGGTCATTTAGGGGGTACACAGCGTGACCCTAAATTTTACTATGTATGGCTATGCGAAATAGAGTGTTCTGAGATGCTTAAAATGAAGAAATAAGCGTTCTAAAATGCTTTAAAAATTCAAAGACATCTTTCAATGGTTAACTAACGCAAGGCGCAATATCAGACCTTAATATTGACCCATAATATTTAAATTGGAATAGGTATTATATTACAGGGTAATAGTGTACCCTACCACAGGAAATAATTATAGGTCAATTAGGGGGTACACTATGTATATTTTAAATAGTGCATTAAAACAAGGAAATACGAAGACACTTTTCTATGTTAACTATCGGCACGGTATCGGACCTTAATATAGACCTATAATTTTTAAATTGGACCACGTATTATATTACAGGGTTATAGTGTACCCTACCACAGGAAATAATTATAGGTCATTTAGGGGGTACACAGCGTGACCCTAAATTTTACTATGTATGGCTAAGCGAAATAGAGTGTTCTGAGATGCTTAAAATGAAGAAATAAGCGTTCTAAAATGCTTTAAAAATTCAAAGACATCTTTCAATGGTTAACTAACGCAAGGCGGAATATCAGACCTTAATATTGACCCATAATATTTAAATTGGACTAGGTATTATATTACAGGGTAATAGTGTACCCTACCACAGGAAATAATTATAGGTCAATTAGGGGGTACACTATGTATATTTTAAATAGTGCATTAAAACAAGGAAATACGAAGACACTTTTCTATGTTAACTAACGGCACGGTATCGGACCTTAATATTGACCTATAATTTTTAAATTGGACCACGTATTATATTACAGGGTTATAGTGTACCCTACCACAGGAAATAATTATAGGTCAATTAGGGGGTACGCAGAGTGACCCTAAAGTTTACTATGTATGCCTATGCGAAATAAAGTGTTCTGAGAAGCTTAAAATGAGGAAATAAGCGTTCTAAAATGCTTTAAAAATTCAATGACATTTTTCTATGCTAACTAATGGCACGGTATCGGACCTTAATATTGACCTATAATTTTTAAATTGGACCACCTATTATATTACAGGGTAATAGTGTACCCTACCACAGGAAATAATTATAGGTCAATTAGGGGGTACACAGCGTGACCCTAAAGTTTACTATGTATGCCTATGCGAAATAAAGTGTTCTGAGAAGCTTAAAATGAAGAAATAAGCGTTCTAAAATGCTTTAAAAATTCAAAGACATCTTTTAATGGTTATCTAACGCAAGGCGCAATATCAAACCTTAATATTGACCCATAATATTTAAATTGAACCAGGTATTGTATTACAGGGTAATAGTGTACCCTACCACAGGAAATAATTATAGGTCAATTAGGGGGTACACTATGTATATTTTAAATAGTGCATTAAAACAAGGAAATACGAAGACATTTTTCAATGTTAACTAACGGCACGGTATCGGAACTTAATATTGACCTATAATTTTTAAATTGGACCACGTATTATATTACAGGGTTATAGTGTACCCTACCACAGGAAATAATTATAGGTCAATTAGGGGGTACGCAGAGTGACCCTAAAGTTTACTATGTATGCCTATGCGAAATAAAGTGTTCTGAGAAGCTTAAAATGAGGAAATAAGCGTTCTAAAATGCTTTAAAAATTCAATGACATTTTTCTATGCTAACTAATGGCACGGTATCGGACCTTAATATTGACCTATAATTTTTAAATTGGACCACCTATTATATTACAGGGTAATAGTGTACCCTACCACAGGAAATAATTATAGGTCAATTAGGGGGTACACAGCGTAACCCTAAAGTTTACTATGTATGCCTATGCGAAATAAAGTGTTCTGAGAAGCTTAAAATGAAGAAATAAGCGTTCTAAAATGCTTTAAAAATTCAAAGACATCTTTCAATGGTTATCTAACGCAAGGCGCAATATCAAACCTTAATATTGACCCATAATATTTAAATTGGACCAGGTATTATATTACAGGGTAATAGTGTACCCCACCAAAGGAAATAATTATAGGTCATTTAGGGGGTACACAGCGTGACCCTGAAGTTTACTATGTATGCCTATGCGAAATAAAGTGTTCTGAGAAGCTTAAAATGAAGAAATAAGAGTTCTAAAATGCTTTAAAAATTCAAAGACATTTTTCTATGTTAACTAACGGCACGGTATCGGACCTTAATATTGACCTATAATTTTTAAATTGGACCACGTATTATATTACAGGGTAATAGTGTACCCTACCACAGGATATAATTATAGGTCATTTAGGGGGTACACAGCGTGACCCTAAATTTTACTATGTATGGCTATGCGAAATAGAGTGTTCTGAGATGCTTAAAATGAAGAAATAAGCGTTCTAAAATGCTTTAAAAATTCAAAGACATCTTTCAATGGTTAACTAACGCAAGGCGCAATATCAGACCTTAATATTGACCCATAATATTTAAATTGGAATAGGTATTATATTACAGGGTAATAGTGTACCCTACCACAGGAAATAATTATAGGTCAATTAGGGGGTACACTATGTATATTTTAAATAGTGCATTAAAACAAGGAAATACGAAGACACTTTTCTATGTTAACTAACGGCACGGTATCGGACCTTAATATAGATCTATAATTTTTAAATTGGACCACGTATTATATTACAGGGTTATAGTGTACCCTACCACAGGAAATAATTATAGGTCAATTAGGGGGTACGCAGAGTGACCCTAAAGTTTACTATGTATGCCTATGCGAAATAAAGTGTTCTGAGAAGCTTAAAATGAGGAAATAAGCGTTCTAAAATGCTTTAAAAATTCAATGACATTTTTCTATGCTAACTAATGGCACGGTATCGGACCTTAATATTGACCTATAATTTTTAAATTGGACCACCTATTATATTACAGGGTAATAGTGTACCCTACCACAGGAAATAATTATAGGTCAATTAGGGGGTACACAGCGTGACCCTAAAGTTTACTATGTATGCCTATGCGAAATAAAGTGTTCTGAGAAGCTTAAAATGAAGAAATAAGCGTTCTAAAATGCTTTAAAAATTCAAAGACATCTTTCAATGGTTATCTAACGCAAGGCGCAATATCAAACCTTAATATTGACCCATAATATTTAAATTGAACCAGGTATTGTATTACAGGGTAATAGTGTACCCTACCACAGGAAATAATTATAGGTCAATTAGGGGGTACACTATGTATATTTTAAATAGTGCATTAAAACAAGGAAATACGAAGACATTTTTCAATGTTAACTAACGGCACGGTATCGGAACTTAATATTGACCTATAATTTTTAAATTGGACCACGTATTATATTACAGGGTTATAGTGTACCCTACCACAGGAAATAATTATAGGTCAATTAGGGGGTACGCAGAGTGACCCTAAAGTTTACTATGTATGCCTATGCGAAATAAAGTGTTCTGAGAAGCTTAAAATGAGGAAATAAGCGTTCTAAAATGCTTTAAAAATTCAATGACATTTTTCTATGCTAACTAATGGCACGGTATCGGACCTTAATATTGACCTATAATTTTTAAATTGGACCACCTATTATATTACAGGGTAATAGTGTACCCTACCACAGGAAATAATTATAGGTCAATTAGGGGGTACACAGCGTGACCCTAAAGTTTACTATGTATGCCTATGCGAAATAAAGTGTTCTGAGAAGCTTAAAATGAAGAAATAAGCGTTCTAAAATGCTTTAAAAATTCAAAGACATCTTTCAATGGTTATCTAACGCAAGGCGCAATATCAAACCTTAATATTGACCCATAATATTTAAATTGGACCAGGTATTATATTACAGGGTAATAGTGTACCCCACCAAAGGAAATAATTATAGGTCATTTAGGGGGTACACAGCGTGACCCTGAAGTTTACTATGTATGCCTATGCGAAATAAAGTGTTCTGAGAAGCTTAAAATGAAGAAATAAGAGTTCTAAAATGCTTTAAAAATTCAAAGACATTTTTCTATGTTAACTAACGGCACGGTATCGGACCTTAATATTGACCTATAATTTTTAAATTGGACCACGTATTATATTACAGGGTAATAGTGTACCCTACCACAGGATATAATTATAGGTCATTTAGGGGGTACACAGCGTGACCCTAAATTTTACTATGTATGGCTATGCGAAATAGAGTGTTCTGAGATGCTTAAAATGAAGAAATAAGCGTTCTAAAATGCTTTAAAAATTCAAAGACATCTTTCAATGGTTAACTAACGCAAGGCGCAATATCAGACCTTAATATTGACCCATAATATTTAAATTGGAATAGGTATTATATTACAGGGTAATAGTGTACCCTACCACAGGAAATAATTATAGGTCAATTAGGGGGTACACTATGTATATTTTAAATAGTGCATTAAAACAAGGAAATACGAAGACACTTTTCTATGTTAACTAACGGCACGGTATCGGACCTTAATATAGATCTATAATTTTTAAATTGGACCACGTATTATATTACAGGGTTATAGTGTACCCTACCACAGGAAATAATTATAGGTCAATTAGGGGGTACGCAGAGTGACCCTAAAGTTTACTATGTATGCCTATGCGAAATAAAGTGTTCTGAGAAGCTTAAAATGAGGAAATAAGCGTTCTAAAATGCTTTAAAAATTCAATGACATTTTTCTATGCTAACTAATGGCACGGTATCGGACCTTAATATTGACCTATAATTTTTAAATTGGACCACCTATTATATTACAGGGTAATAGTGTACCCTACCACAGGAAATAATTATAGGTCAATTAGGGGGTACACAGCGTGACCCTAAAGTTTACTATGTATGCCTATGCGAAATAAAGTGTTCTGAGAAGCTTAAAATGAAGAAATAAGCGTTCTAAAATGCTTTAAAAATTCAAAGACATCTTTCAATGGTTATCTAACGCAAGGCGCAATATCAAACCTTAATATTGACCCATAATATTTAAATTGAACCAGGTATTGTATTACAGGGTAATAGTGTACCCTACCACAGGAAATAATTATAGGTCAATTAGGGGGTACACTATGTATATTTTAAATAGTGCATTAAAACAAGGAAATACGAAGACATTTTTCAATGTTAACTAACGGCACGGTATCGGAACTTAATATTGACCTATAATTTTTAAATTGGACCACGTATTATATTACAGGGTTATAGTGTACCCTACCACAGGAAATAATTATAGGTCAATTAGGGGGTACGCAGAGTGACCCTAAAGTTTACTATGTATGCCTATGCGAAATAAAGTGTTCTGAGAAGCTTAAAATGAGGAAATAAGCGTTCTAAAATGCTTTAAAAATTCAATGACATTTTTCTATGCTAACTAATGGCACGGTATCGGACCTTAATATTGACCTATAATTTTTAAATTGGACCACCTATTATATTACAGGGTAATAGTGTACCCTACCACAGGAAATAATTATAGGTCAATTAGGGGGTACACAGCGTGACCCTAAAGTTTACTATGTATGCCTATGCGAAATAAAGTGTTCTGAGAAGCTTAAAATGAAGAAATAAGCGTTCTAAAATGCTTTAAAAATTCAAAGACATCTTTCAATGGTTATCTAACGCAAGGCGCAATATCAAACCTTAATATTGACCCATAATATTTAAATTGGACCAGGTATTATATTACAGGGTAATAGTGTACCCCACCAAAGGAAATAATTATAGGTCATTTAGGGGGTACACAGCGTGACCCTGAAGTTTACTATGTATGCCTATGCGAAATAAAGTGTTCTGAGAAGCTTAAAATGAAGAAATAAGAGTTCTAAAATGCTTTAAAAATTCAAAGACATTTTTCTATGTTAACTAACGGCACGGTATCGGACCTTAATATTGACCTATAATTTTTAAATTGGACCACGTATTATATTACAGGGTAATAGTGTACCCTACCACAGGATATAATTATAGGTCATTTAGGGGGTACACAGCGTGACCCTAAATTTTACTATGTATGGCTATGCGAAATAGAGTGTTCTGAGATGCTTAAAATGAAGAAATAAGCGTTCTAAAATGCTTTAAAAATTCAAAGACATCTTTCAATGGTTAACTAACGCAAGGCGCAATATCAGACCTTAGTATTGACCCATAATATTTAAATTGGAATAGGTATTATATTACAGGGTAATAGTGTACCCTACCACAGGAAATAATTATAGGTCAATTAGGGGGTACACTATGTATATTTTAAATAGTGCATTAAAACAAGGAAATACGAAGACACTTTTCTATGTTAACTAACGGCACGGTATCGGACCTTAATATTGACCTATAATTTTTAAATTGGACCACTTATTATATTACAGGGTTATAGTGTACCCTACCACAGGAAATAATTATAGGTCAATTAGGGGGTACGCAGAGTGACCCTAAAGTTTACTATGTATGCCTATGCGAAATAAAATGTTCTGAGAAGCTTAAAATGAGGAAATAAGCGTTCTAAAATGCTTTAAAAATTTAATGACATTTTTCTATGCTAACTAATGGCACGGTATCGGACCTTAATATTGACCTATAATTTTTAAATTGGACCACCTATTATATTACAGGGTAATAGTGTACCCTACCACAGGAAATAATTATAGGTCAATTAGGGGGTACACAGCGTGACCCTAAAGTTTACTATGTATGCCTATGCGAAATAAAGTGTTCTGAGAAGCTTAAAATGAAGAAATAAGCGTTCTAAAATGCTTTAAAAATTCAAAGACATCTTTCAATGGTTATCTAACGCAAGGCGCAATATCAAACCTTAATATTGACCCATAATATTTAAATTGAACCAGGTATTGTATTACAGGGTAATAGTGTACCCTACCACAGGAAATAATTATAGGTCAATTAGGGGGTACACTATGTATATTTTAAATAGTGCATTAAAACAAGGAAATACGAAGACATTTTTCAATGTTAACTAACGGCACGGTATCGGAACTTAATATTGACCTATAATTTTTAAATTGGACCACGTATTATATTACAGGGTAATAGTGTGCCCTACCACAGGAAATAATTATAGGTCATTTAGGGGGTACACAGCGTGACCGTAAATTTTACTATGTATGCCTTTGCGAAATAGAGTGTTCTGAGAAGCTTAAAATGAAGAAATAAGCGTTCTAAAATGCTTTAAAAATTCAAAGACATCTTTCAAAGGTTAACTAACGCAAGGCGCAATATCAGACCTTAATATTGACCCATAATATTTAAATTGGACCAGGTATTATATTACAGGGTAATAGTGTACCCCACCAAAGGAAATAATTATAGGTCATTTAGGGGGTACACAGCGTGACCCTGAAGTTTACTATGTATGCCTATGCGAAATAAAGTGTTCTGAGAAGCTTAAAATGAAGAAATAAGCGTTCTAAAATGCTTTAAAAATTCAAAGACATTTTTCTATGTTAACTAACGGCACGGTATCGGACCTTAATATTGACCTATAATTTTTAAATTGGACCACGTATTATATTACAGGGTAATAGTGTACCCTACCACAGGATATAATTATAGGTCATTTAGGGGGTACACAGCGTGACCCTAAATTTTACTATGTATGGCTATGCGAAATAGAGTGTTCTGAGATGCTTAAAATGAAGAAATAAGCGTTCTAAAATGCTTTAAAAATTCAAAGACATCTTTCAATGGTTAACTAACGCAAGGCGCAATATCAGACCTTAATATTGACCCATAATATTTAAATTGGAATAGGTATTATATTACAGGGTAATAGTGTACCCTACCACAGGAAATAATTATAGGTCAATTAGGGGGTACACTATGTATATTTTAAATAATGCATTAAAACAAGGAAATACGAAGACACTTTTCTATGTTAACTAACGGCACGGTATCGGACCTTAATATAGACCTATAATTTTTAAATTGGACCACGTATTATATTACAGGGTTATAGTGTACCCTACCACAGGAAATAATTATAGGTCAATTAGGGGGTACACAGAGAGACCCAAAAGTTTACTATGTATGCCTATGCGAAATAAAGTGTTCTGAGAAGCTTAAAATGAGGAAATAAGCGTTCTAAAATGCTTTAAAAATTCAAAAACATTTTTCTATGTTAACTAACGGCACGGTATCGGACCTTAATATTGACCTATAATTTTTAAATTGGACCACGTATTATATTACAGGGTAATAGTGTACCCTACCACAGGATATAATTATAGGTCATTTAGGGGGTACACAGCGTGACCCTAAATTTTACTATGTATGCCTATGCGAAATAAAGTGTTCTGAGAAGCTTAAAATGAGGAAATAAGCGTTCTAAAATGCTTTAAAAATTCAATGACATTTTTCTATGCTAACTAATTACACGGTATCGGACCTTAATATTGACCTATAATTTTTAAATTGGACCACCTATTATATTACAGGGTAATAGTGTACCCTACCACAGGAAATAATTATAGGTCAATTAGGGGGTACACAGCGTGACCCTAAAGTTTACTATGTATGCCTATGCGAAATAAAGTGTTCTGAGAAGCTTAAAATGAAGAAATAAGCGTTCTAAAATGCTTTAAAAATTCAAAGACATCTTTCAATGGTTATCTAACGCAAGGCGCAATATTAAACCTTAATAATGACCCATAATATTTAAATTGGACCAGGTATTATATTACAGGGTAATAGTGTATCCCACCAAAGGAAATAATTATAGGTCATTTAGGGGGTACACAGCGTGACCCTGAAGTTTACTATGTATGCCTATGCGAAATAAAGTGTTCTGAGAAGCTTAAAATGAAGAAATAAGCGTTCTAAAATGCTTTAAAAATTCAAAGACATTTTTCTATGTTAACTAACGGCACGGTATCGGACCTTAATATTGACCTATAATTTTTAAATTGGACCACGTATTATATTACAGGGTAATAGTGTACCCTACCACAGGATATAATTATAGGTCATTTAGGGGGTACACAGCGTGTCCCTAAATTTTACTATGTATGGCTATGCGAAATAGAGTGTTCTGAGATGCTTAAAATGAAGAAATAAGCGTTCTAAAATGCTTTAAAAATTCAAAGACATCTTTCAATGGTTAACTAACGCAAGGCGCAATATCAGACCTCAATATTGACCCATAATATTTAAATTGGAATAGGTATTATATTACAGGGTAATAGTGTACCCTACCACAGGAAATAATTATAGGTCAATTAGGGGGTACACTATGTATATTTTAAATAGTGCATTAAAACAAGGAAATACGAAGACACTTTTCTATGTTAACTAACGGCACGGTATCGGACCTTAATATAGACCTATAATTTTTAAATTGGACCACGTATTATATTACAGGGTTATAGTGTACCCTACCACAGGAAATAATTATAGGTCAATTAGGGGGTACACAGAGAGACCCAAAAGTTTACTATGTATGCCTATGCGAAATAAAGTGTTCTGATAAGCTTAAAATGAGGAAATAAGCGTTCTAAAATGCTTTAAAAATTGAAAGACATTTTTCTATGTTAACTAACGGCACGGTATCGGACCTTAATATTGACCTATAATTTTGAAATTGGACCACGTATTATATTACAGGGTAATAGTGTACCCTACCACAGGAAATAATTATAGGTCATTTAGGGGGTACACAGCGTGACCCTAAATTTTACTATGTATGCCTATGCGAAATAGAGTGTTCTGAGATGCTTAAAATGAAGAAATAAGCGTTCTAAAATGCTTTAAAAATTCAAAGACATCTTTCAATGGTTAACTAACGCAAGGCGCAATATCAGACCTTAATATTGACCCATAATATTTAAATTGGACCAGGTATTATATTACAGGGTAATAGTGTACCCTACCACAGGAAATAATTATAGGTCAATTAGGGGGTACACTATGTATATTTTAAATAGTGCATTAAAACAAGGAAATACGAAGACACTTTTCTATGTTAACTAACGGCACGGTATCGGACCTTAATATTGACCTATAATTTTTAAATTGGACCACGTATTATATTACAGGGTTATAGTGTACCCTACCACAGGAAATAATTATAGGTCAATTAGGGGGTACGCAGAGTGACCCTAAAGTTTACTATGTATGCCTATGCGAAATAAAGTGTTCTGAGAAGCTTAAAATGAGGAAATAAGCGTTCTAAAATGCTTTAAAAATTCAATGACATTTTTCTATGCTAACTAATGGCACGGTATCGGACCTTAATATTGACCTATAATTTTTAAATTGGACCACCTATTATATTACAGGGTAATAGTGTACCCTACCACAGGAAATAATTATAGGTCAATTAGGGGGTACACAGCGTGACCCTAAAGTTTACTATGTATGCCTATGCGAAATAAAGTGTTCTGAGAAGCTTAAAATGAAGAAATAAGCGTTCTAAAATGCTTTAAAAATTCAAAGACATCTTTCAATGGTTATCTAACGCAAGGCGCAATATCAAACCTTAATATTGACCCATAATAATTAAATTGGACCAGGTATTATATTACAGAGTAATAGTGTACCCCACCAAAGGAAATAATTATAGGTCATTTAGGGGGTACACAGCGTGACCCTGAAGTTTACTATGTATGCCTATGCGAAATAAAGTGTTTTGAGAAGCTTAAAATGAAGAAATAAGCGTTCTAAAATGCTTTAAAAATTCAAAGACATTTTTCTATGTTAACTAACGGCACGGTATCGGACCTTAATATTGACCTATAATTTTTAAATTGGACCACGTATTATATTACAGGGTAATAGTGTACCCTACCTCAGGATATAATTATAGGTCATTTAGGGGGTACACAGCGTGACCCTAAATTTTACTATGTATGGCTATGCGAAATAGAGTGTTCTGAGATGCTTAAAATGAAGAAATAAGCGTTCTAAAATGCTTTAAAAATTCAAAGACATCTTTCAATGGTTAACTAACGCAAGGCGCAATATCAGACCTTAATATTGACCCATAATATTTAAATTGGAATAGGTATTATATTACAGGGTAATAGTGTACCCTACCACAGGAATTAATTATAGGTCAATTAGGGGGTACACTATGTATATTTTAAATAGTGCATTAAAACAAGGAAATACGAAGACACTTTTCTATGTTAACTAACGGCACGGTATCGGACCTTAATATAGACCTATAATTTTTAAATTGGACCACGTATTATATTACAGGGTTATAGTGTACCCTACCACAGGAAATAATTATAGGTCAATTAGGGGGTACACAGAGAGACCCAAAAGTTTACTATGTATGCCTATGCGAAATAGAGTGTTCTGAGAAGCTTAAAATGAAGAAATAAGCGTTCTAAAATGCTTTAAAAATTCAAAGACATCTTTCAAAGGTTAACTAACGCAAGGCGCAATATCAGACCTTAATATTGACCCATAATATTTAAATTGGACCAGGTATTATATTACAGAGTAATAGTGTACCCCACCAAAGGAAATAATTATAGGTCATTTAGGGGGTACACAGCGTGACCCTGAAGTTTACTATGTATGCCTATGCGAAATAAAGTGTTTTGAGAATCTTAAAATGAAGAAATAAGCGTTCTAAAATGCTTTAAAAATTCAAAGACATTTTTCTATGTTAACTAACGGCACGGTATCGGACCTTAATATTGACCTATAATTTTTAAATTGGACCACGTATTATATTACAGGGTAATAGTGTACCCTACCACAGGATATAATTATAGGTCATTTAGGGGGTACACAGCGTGACCCTAAATTTTACTATGTATGGCTATGCGAAATAGAGTGTTCTGAGATGCTTAAAATGAAGAAATAAGCGTTCTAAAATGCTTTAAAAATTCAAAGACATCTTTCAATGGTTAACTAACGCAAGGCGCAATATCAGACCTTAATATTGACCCATAATATTTAAATTGGAATAGGTATTATATTACAGGGTAATAGTATACCCTACCACAGGAAATAATTATAGGTCAATTAGGGGGTACACTATGTATATTTTAAATAGTGCATTAAAACAAGGAAATACGAAGACACTTTTCTATGTTAACTAACGGCACGGTATCGGACCTTAATATAGACCTATAATTTTTAAATTGGACCACGTATTATATTACAGGGTTATAGTGTACCCTACCACAGGAAATAATTATAGGTCAATTAGGGGGTACACAGAGAGACCCAAAAGTTTACTATGTATGCCTATGCGAAATAAAGTGTTCTGAGAAGCTTAAAATGAGGAAATAAGCGTTCTAAAATGCTTTAAAAATTCAAAGACATTTTTCTATGTTAACTAACGGCACGGTATCGGACCTTAATATTGACCTATAATTTTTAAATTGGACCACGTATTATATTACAGGGTAATAGTGTACCCTACCACAGGATATAATTATAGGTCATTTAGGGGGTACACAGCGTGACCCTAAATTTTACTATGTATGCCTATGCGAAATAAAGTATTCTGAGAAGCTTAAAATGAAGAAATAAGCGTTCTAAAATGCTTTAAAAATTCAAAGACATTTTTCTATGTTAACTAACGGCACGGTATCGGACCTTAATATTGACCTATAATTTTTAAATTGGACCACGTATTATATTACAGGGTAATAGTGTACCCTACCACAGGATATAATTATAGGTCATTTAGGGGGTACACAGCGTGACCCTAAATTTTACTATGTATGGCTATGCGAAATAGAGTGTTCTGAGATGCTTAAAATGAAGAAATAAGCGTTCTAAAATGCTTTAAAAATTCAAAGACATCTTTCAATGGTTAACTAACGCCAGGCGCAATATCAGACCTTAATATTGACCCATAATATTTAAATTGGAATAGGTATTATATTACAGGGTAATAGTGTACCCTACCACAGGAAATAATTATAGGTCAATTAGGGGGTACACTATGTATATTTTAAATAGTGCAATAAAACAAGGAAATACGAAGACACTTTTCTATGTTAACTAACGGCACGGTATCGGACCTTAATATAGACCTATAATTTTTAAATTGGACCACGTATTATATTACAGGGTTATAGTGTACCCTACCTCAGGATATAATTATAGGTCATTTAGGGGGTACACAGCGTGACCCTAAATTTTACTATGTATGGCTATGCGAAATAGAGTGTTCTGAGATGCTTAAAATGAAGAAATAAGCGTTCTAAAATGCTTTAAAAATTCAAAGACATCTTTCAATGGTTATCTAACGCAAGGCGCAATATCAAACCTTAATATTGACCCATAATATTTAAATTGAACCAGGTATTGTATTACAGGGTAATAGTCTACCCTTCCACAGGAAATAATTATAGGTCAATTAGGGGGTACACTATGTATATTTTAAATAGTGCATTAAAACAAGGAAATACGAAGACATTTTTCAATGTTAACTAACGGCACGGAATCGGAACTTAATATTGACCTATAATTTTTAAATTGGACCACGTATTATATTACAGGGTAATAGTGTGCCCTACCACAGGAAATAATTATAGGTCATTTAGGGGGTACACAGCGTGACCCTAAATTTTACTATGTATGCCTATGCGAAATAGAGTGTTCTGAGAAGCTTAAAATGAAGAAATAAGCGTTCTAAAATGCTTTAAAAATTCAAAGACATCTTTCAAAGGTTAACTAACGCAAGGCGCAATATCAGACCTTAATATTGACCCATAATATTTAAATTGGACCAGGTATTATATTACAGGGTAATAGTGTACCCCACCAAAGGAAATAATTATAGGTCATTTAGGGGGTACACAGCGTGACCCTGAAGTTTACTATGTATGCCTATGCGAAATAAAGTGTTCTGAGAAGCTTAAAATGAGGAAATAAGCGTTCTAAAATGCTTTAAAAATTCAAAGACATTTTTCTATGTTAACTAACGGCACGGTATCGGACCTTAATATTGACCTATAATTTTTAAATTGGACCACGTATTATATTACAGGGTAATAGTGTACCCTACCACAGGATATAATTATAGGTCATTTAGGGGGTACACAGCGTGACCCTAAATTTTACTATGTATGGCTATGCGAAATATAGTGTTCTGAGATGCTTAAAATGAAGAAATAAGCGTTCTAAAATGCTTTAAAAATTCAAAGACATCTTTCAATGGTTAACTAACGCAAGGCGCAATATCAGACCTTAATATTGACCCATAATATTTAAATTGGAATAGGTATTATATTACAGGGTAATAGTGTACCCTACCACAGGAAATAATTATAGGTCAATTAGGGGGTACACTATGTATATTTTAAATAGTGCATTAAAACAAGGAAATACGAAGACACTTTTCTATGTTAACTAACGGCACGGTATCGGACCTTAATATAGACCTATAATTTTTAAATTGGACCACGTATTATATTACAGGGTAATAGTGTACCCTACCACAGGAAATAATTATAGGTCATTTAGGGGGTACACAGCGAGACCCTAAATTTTACTATGTATGCCTATGCGAAATAGAGTGTTCTGAGAAGCTTAAAATGAAGAAATAAGCGTTCTAAAATGCTTTAAAAATTCAAAGACATCTTTCAATGGTTAACTAGCGCAAGGCGCAATATCAGACCTTAATATTGACCCATAATATTTAAATTGGACCAGGTATTATATTACAGGGTAATAGTGTACCCTACCACAGGAAATAATTATAGGTCAATTAGGGGGTACACTATGTATATTTTAAATAGTGCATTAAAACAAGGAAATACGAAGACACTTTTCTATGTTAACTAACGGCACGGTATCGGACCTTAATATTGACCTATAATTTTTAAATTGTACCACGTATTATATTACAGGGTAATAGTGTACCTTACCACAGGAAATAATTATAGGTCAATTAGGTGGTACACAGCGTGACCCTAAAATTTATTATGTATGCCTATGCGAAATAGAGTGTTCTGAGAAGCTTAAAATGAAGAAATAAGCGTTCTAAAATGCTTTAAAAATTCAAAGACATCTTTCAATGGTTAACTAACGCAAGGCGCGATATCAGACCTTAATATGGAACCATAATATTTCAATTGGACCAGGTATTATATTACAGGGTAATAGTGTACCCTACAACAGGAATTAATTATAGGTCAATTAGGGGGTACACTATGTATGTTTTAAATAGTGCATTAAAACAAGAAAATACGAAGACACTTTTCTATGTTAACTAACGGCACGGTATCGGACCTTAATATTGACCTATAATTTTTAAATTGGACCATGTATTATATTACAGGGTTATAGTGTACCCTACCACAGGAAATAATTATAGGTCAATTAGGGGGTACACAGAGTGACCCTAAAGTTTACTATGTATGCCTATGCGAAATAAAGTGTTCTGAGAAGCTTAAAATAAGGAAATAAGCGTTCTAAAATGCTTTAAAAATTCAAAGACATTTTTCTATGTTAACTAACGGCACGGTATCGGACCTTAATATTGACCTATAATTTTTAAATTGGACCACGTATTATATTACAGGGTAATAGTGTACCCTACCACAGGATATTATTATAGGTCATTTAGGGGGTACACAGCGTGACCCTAAATTTTACTATGCATGGCTATGCGAAATAGAGTGTTCTGAGATGCTTAAAATGAAGAAATAAGCGTTCTAAAATGCTTTAAAAATTCAAAGACATCTTTCAATGGTTAACTAACGCAAGGCGCAATATCAGACCTTAATATTGACCCATAATATTTAAATTGGAATAGGTATTATATTACAGGATAATAGTGTACCCTACCACAGGAAATAATTATAGGTCAATTAGGGGGTACACTATGTATATTTTAAATAGTGCATTAAAACAAGGAAATACGAAGACATTTTTCAATGTTAACTAACGGCACGGAATCGGAACTTAATATTGACCTATAATTTTTAAATTGGACCACGTATTATATTACAGGGTAATAGTGTGCCCTACCACAGGAAATAATTATAGGTCATTTAGGGGGTACACAGCGTGACCCTAAATTTTACTATGTATGCCTATGCGAAATAGAGTGTTCTGAGAAGCTTAAAATGAAGAAATAAGCGTTCTAAAATGCTTTAAAAATTCAAAGACATCTTTCAAAGGTTAACTAACGCAAGGCGCAATATCAGACCTTAATATTGACCCATAATATTTAAATTGGACCAGGTATTATATTACAGGGAAATAGTGTACCCCACCAAAGGAAATAATTATAGGTCATTTAGGGGGTACACAGCGTGACCCTGAAGTTTACTATGTATGCCTATGCGAAATAAAGTGTTCTGAGAAGCTTAAAATGAGGAAATAAGCGTTCTAAAATGCTTTAAAAATTCAAAGACATTTTTCTATGTTAACTAACGGCACGGTATCGGACCTTAATATTGACCTATAATTTTTAAATTGGACCACGTATTATATTACAGGGTAATAGTGTACCCTACCACAGGATATAATTATAGGTCATTTAGGGGGTACACAGCGTGACCCTAAATTTTACTATGTATGGCTATGCGAAATAGAGTGTTCTGAGATGCTTAAAATGAAGAAATAAGCGTTCTAAAATGCTTTAAAAATTCAAAGACATCTTTCAATGGTTAACTAACGCAAGGCGCAATATCAGACCTTAATATTGACCCATAATATTTAAATTGGAATAGGTATTATATTACAGGGTAATAGTGTACCCTACAACAGGAAATAATTATAGGTCAATTAGGGGGTACACTATGTATATTTTAAAAATTGCATTAAAACAAGGAAATACGAAGACACTTTTCTATGTTAACTAACGGCACGGTATCGGACCTTAATATAGACCTATAATTTTTAAATTGGACCACGTATTATATTACAGGGTAATAGTGTACCCTACCACAGGAAATAATTATAGGTCATTTAGGGGGTACACAGCGTGACCCTAAATTTTACTATGTATGCCTATGCGAAATAGAGTGTTCTGAGAAGCTTAAAATGAAGAAATAAGCGTTCTAAAATGCTTTAAAAATTCAAAGACATCTTTCAATGGTTAACTAGCGCAAGGCGCAATATCAGACCTTAATATTGACCCATAATATTTAAATTGGACCAGGTATTATATTACAGGGTAATAGTGTACCCTACCACAGGAAATAATTATAGGTCAATTAGGGGGTACACTATGTATATTTTAAATAGTGCATTAAAACAAGGAAATACGAAGACACTTTTCTATGTTAACTAACGGCACGGTATCGGACCTTAATATTGACCTATAATTTTTAAATTGTACCACGTATTATATTACAGGGTAATAGTGTACCTTACCACAGGAAATAATTATAATTCAATTAGGTGGTACACAGCGTGACCCTAAAATTTACTATGTATGCCTATGCGAAATAGAGTGTTCTGAGAAGCTTAAAATGAAGAAATAAGCGTTCTAAAATGCTTTAAAAATTCAAAGACATCTTTCAATGGTTAACTAACGCAAGGCGCGATATCAGACCTTAATATGGAACCATAATATTTCAATTGGACCAGGTATTATATTACAGGGTAATAGTGTACCCTACAACAGGAAATAATTATAGGTCAATTAGGGGGTACACTATGTATGTTTTAAATAGTGCATTAAAACAAGAAAATACGAAGACACTTTTCTATGTTAACTAACGGCACGGTATCGGACCTTAATATTGACCTATAATTTTTAAATTGGACCACGTATTATATTACAGGGTTATAGTGTACCCTACCACAGGAAATAATTATAGGTCAATTAGGGGGTACACAGAGAGACCCAAAAGTTTACTATGTATGCCTATGCGAAATAAAGTGTTCTGAGAAGCTTAAAATGAGGAAATAAGCGTTCTAAAATGCTTTAAAAATTCAAAGACATCTTTCAATGGTTATCTAACGCAAGGCGCAATATCAAACCTTAATATTGACCCATAATATTTAAATTGAACCAGATATTGTATTACAGGGTAATAGTCTACCCTACCACAGGAAATAATTATAGGTCAATTAGGGGGTACACTATGTATATTTTAAATAGTGCATTAAAACAAGGAAATACGAAGACATTTTTCAATGTTAACTAACGGCACGGAATCGGAACTTAATATTGACCTATAATTTTTAAATTGGACCACGTATTATATTACAGGGTAATAGTGTGCCCTACCACAGGAAATAATTATAGGTCATTTAGGGGGTACACAGCGTGACCCTAAATTTTACTATGTATGCCTATGCGCAATAGAGTGTTCTGAGAAGCTTAAAATGAAGAAATAAGCGTTCTAAAATGCTTTAAAAATTCAGAGACATCTTTCAAAGGTTAACTAACGCAAGGCGCAATATCAGACCTTAATATTGACCCATAATATTTAAATTGGACCAGGTATTATATTACAGGGTAATAGTGTACCCCACCAAAGGAAATAATTATAGGTCATTTAGGGGGTACACAGCGTGACCCTGAAGTTTACTATGTATGCCTATGCGAAATAAAGTGTTCTGAGAAGCTTAAAATGAGGAAATAAGCGTTCTAAAATGCTTTAAAAATTCAAAGACATTTTTCTATGTTAACTAACGGCACGGTATCGGACCTTAATATTGACCTATAATTTTTAAATTGGACCACGTATTATATTACAGGGTAATAGTGTACCCTACCACAGGATATAATTATAGGTCATTTAGGGGGTACACAGCGTGACCCTAAATTTTACTATGTATGGCTATGCGAAATAGAGTGTTCTGAGATGCTTAAAATGAAGAAATAAGCGTTCTAAAATGCTTTAAAAATTCAAAGACATCTTTCAATGGTTAACTAACGCAAGGCGCAATATCAGACCTTAATATTGACCCATAATATTTAAATTGGAATAGGTATTATATTACAGGGTAATAGTGTACCCTACCACAGGAATTAATTATAGGTCAATTAGGGGGTACACTATGTATATTTTAAATAGTGCATTAAAACAAGGAAATACGAAGACACTTTTCTATGTTAACTAACGGCACGGTATCGGACCTTAATATAGACCTATAATTTTTAAATTGGACCACGTATTATATTACAGGGTTATAGTGTACCCTACCACAGGAAATAATTATAGGTCAATTAGGGGGTACACAGAGAGACCCAAAAGTTTACTATGTATGCCTATGCGAAATAAAGTGTTCTGAGAAGCTTAAAATGAGGAAATAAGCGTTCTAAAATGCTTTAAAAATTCAAAGACATTTTTCTATGTTAACTAACGGCACGGTATCGGACCTTAATATTGACCTATAATTTTTAAATTGGACCACGTATTATATTACAGGGTAATAGTGTACCCTACCACAGGATATAATTATAGGTCATTTAGGGGGTACACAGCGTGACCCTAAATTTTACTATGTATGCCTATGCGAAATAAAGTATTCTGAGAAGCTTAAAATGAAGAAATAAGCGTTCTAAAATGCTTTAAAAATTCAAAGACATTTTTCTATGTTAACTAACGGCACGGTATCGGACCTTAATATTGACCTATAATTTTTAAATTGGACCACGTATTATATTACAGGGTAATAGTGTACCCTACCACAGGATATAATTATAGGTCATTTAGGGGGTACACAGCGTGACCCTAAATTTTACTATGTATGGCTATGCGAAATAGAGTGTTCTGAGATGCTTAAAATGAAGAAATAAGCGTTCTAAAATGCTTTAAAAATTCAAAGACATCTTTCAATGGTTAACTAACGCCAGGCGCAATATCAGACCTTAATATTGACCCATAATATTTAAATTGGAATAGGTATTATATTACAGGGTAATAGTGTACCCTACCACAGGAAATAATTATAGGTCAATTAGGGGGTACACTATGTATATTTTAAATAGTGCAATAAAACAAGGAAATACGAAGACACTTTTCTATGTTAACTAACGGCACGGTATCGGACCTTAATATAGACCTATAATTTTTAAATTGGACCACGTATTATATTACAGGGTTATAGTGTACCCTACCTCAGGATATAATTATAGGTCATTTAGGGGGTACACAGCGTGACCCTAAATTTTACTATGTATGGCTATGCGAAATAGAGTTGAGGAGACACGTGGAAGTTAACGCGACTCCTAAAATAAAAACATATAATGAATAATTAAGTTGATTGAAGAATAGAAACAATAAGCACGATTAGTTAACAGAATGCCAGCCATAATTAAATAATAATAAATTTAATAAAAAGATAACAATTAAGGTTACAAGTTAGTTAAATTCTAGATTAAACATCGTGGCGGACAGGTTGTCCCAGTAATATACACAGGCGTCGTCACAGACCGAACTGAGGAGAAAAACAGGTGCAGTTAGGTTTGCAATCGAGATTGTCCTTATCGCCAACTGGCGACGTAAGTTTGCCACATTTCGGCGTTTAGCTTGAAATTGGCTCAAACGCAGCAGCCGCTGCATACTCCCTCCGCAGTGTAACGGTTAAAAATGGACATACCGTTGAGGTCTACGAATTGTTCTACCGGTACGAGTTGTATTGGCTGGATCAATCGGTTTCACTGTCTCTGAGTTTTTTGCAGGAACGGTTGATTCAATCGACTCGACTGGAGAAGGATAAGTATGTTGATTAGTCTCTTTGGGCAGGAAAGCTGGTTTAAGCCTGTCTATGGAAATGGTATACTTTTTCCCCTTAAGTTCGATGTCGAAAAGTTTGTCACTTCTTTGCAGAACTCTATACGGACCATCGTACGGAGCTTGGAGTGGCTTTCTAACAGCGTCGTGTCTGACAAATACATGTGAGCAGTCCTTCAAATGTGGGTGAACAAAAATTGTTCTGTGTCCATGACGAGACATCGGGGCTGGTCTCACATTTTCGAAGTGGGATTGCAAGTCCAGGATAAGTTGATTTTGGGAAGCACTGGTCGGTGACGGAACGAAGAGTTCGCCTGGTAGTCTGAGAGGTCTTCCATAGACCAATTCGGCAGTTGTGGCTCCTAGATCCTCTTTAAAGACTGCACGGAAACCTAGTAGCAATGTAGGTAGAGCTGAAGACCACTGCTCGGTATTATAGGCCTTCAGGGCTGCCTTTAGTGGACGATGAAACTCCTCGATCAAGCCATTTCCCTGAGGATGATACGGAGAAGTCCTGATGCGTTTGATGCCTAGGAGTTGTGACAGGGCCACGAAAAGTGAACTTTCGAACTGCCTGCCTTGGTCAGTAGTAACACGGACAGGACAGCCAAACCTGGAAATCCAATGAGTAAAAAAGGTCTTTGCAACTGTGTGTGCAGTTATGTCAGGAATAGGGACAGCCTCTGGCCACCGAGTAAATCTGTCGATCATAGTTAAACAATAGTAATTCCCGTTGGATGGTGGAAGAGGACCCACAAGATCCAGGTGTACATGCTCGAATCTTTGTGACTGGTCTAAAAAATTACTTACTGCAGATTTTGTGTGGCGAGTTACTTTTGATCTTTGGCATGGGACACATTGTCTAGCCCATTCTGCACAATCTTTACGTATGGACGGCCAAACAAATCTAGATCGCATCAATTTTGAGGAAGCGCGAATCCCAGGATGGGATAAATTATGTAAAGTAGTAAAAACTTTTTTACGAAATATTTCAGGAATGTATGGCCGAGCTGTGCCAGTTGATAAATCACAATAAATTGATTTACTACAATCAGGCAGGGTTATTGCTTTAAATTTTAAGACGTCGGAATTTGTCAATAAATCATTTAGTTCTTCGTCGGTTGTTTGTGCCTGTGCAATTTCGTTATAGTCGATTGTGTTGGGCATAGATATTGCTTCGATTCTCGATAGTGCGTCTGCCAAAACATTATCTGATCCTTTTATATGATGAATATCGGTCGTAAACTGAGATATGTAATCTAATTGTCTCGCTTGTCGCGGAGAGCAATTATCAGAGCGCTTTCTGAATGCAAAAGTTAGAGGCTTATGATCTGTGAAAAGAGAAAATTCTCGCGCTTCAAGCATATGTCGGAAATGTTTGATTGCCGCATAAGCTGCCAATAATTCTCTATCGTATGCGCTATAAATTTTTTCAGTTGGGGAAAGTTTTCGAGAGAAAAAAGCAAGTGGTTGTGCATCATTGTTAACTATTTGCGCTAAAGCCCCTCCTATTGCGAAATCCGACGCATCCACATGTAAAATTAATTTGGCATTCGGTTTAGGGTGCGACAACAGCACAGCGTTTGCAATTAATTCCTTACACTGTTTAAAATCATTATTAGCTTGATCTGTCCATTCAAGTTTCGTTCTGTCTTTCTTTTTGGCTCCTTTTAAATACGCCGTCAAATGTATTTGATTTTGTGCTATATTCGGTAAAAATCTACGGAAAAAATTTAAAATTCCTAGAAATCTTTGAAGTTCATTAACGGTTTGAGGTTGGGGATAATTTAAAATTGGTTTGATTTTGTCGGGTAATGGTTTTGTACCATCTTGAGAAATGAGGTGTCCTAAAAAGGAAATTTCAGGTACACCGAAAACACATTTGGAAGTTTGTATAGTTAATCCATACTTGTTCAAACGATCAAAAACCAAACGTACGTGTTTTCTATGCTTTTCTTCAGTTTCACTGAAAATTAAAATATCGTCGAGATAAACGTAGCAAAAGGAAAAGTCACCAAGAATTTCGTTCATAAATCTTTGGAACGTTTGAGCTGCTCCACAAAGACCGAAGTTCAAATAGGGAAACTCAAAAAGGCCAAATGGTGTACATACCGCGGTTTTCTGTACATGTTCCGGGTGCACTGGTATATGAAAATATGCTCTCACAATATCGAGTTTTGAGAAAATTTTCGCACCATAGAGAGAGTTTGAAAAGTCCTGTATGTGCGGGATTGGGTAACGATCCGGAGTTGTACACGCATTTAATCTGCGATAATCTCCTACAACACGAATACTACCGGAACTTTTCGGAACCACGTGGAGCGGAGAAGACCACGGTGACTTGGATGGTCGACAAATTCCCTGCTCCATCATGAATTGGAATTCTTTTTTAACGGATTCGTATAATCTAGGGTTTAATCGCCTAGGCTTACAATGAACGGGCGGTCCGGTGGTTTCTATATAATGCACAGTACTATGGTTAGAATCTTTTAGTTTTAATGACAATTTAGTTAAATCTGGGAATTCTTTTAACATTTTATGATACTCCGATTCTCCGGAGATGAGTTTAATTGAACTAATAGGTTTAGGTTGGGCAAACATACCCTGTATTTCTAACTTAGTTACACTGTCAACAAGTTTTCGACGTTTTAAATCAACTAAGAGGCCAAAATTCTCTAAAAAATCAGCACCTATAATGGGTGTTGGAATAGTTGCAATTAAAAAATGCCATTTAAAATTTCGTCGAATACCCAGATCAACATTGATTAATTTTGAGCCAAAAGTTTTAATTTTCGTGTTATTTGCAGCGTATAATTCCAAAGGCTCAGGTCTTAATTTTTTAGATACCTTAGGCGCGGGGATACAAGATACATCGGATCCTGAATCAACTAAAAATTTTAAATGAGAACGTTTGTCGTAAACATAAAGGCGACATGAGTTTTGGGCTATCGGGATTGCAGTCGCAGACACTTGTTTTTCGATAGCCGAATCTAGTTTTCCGGGTTTTTAGTTTGATTATAAGCACAAGGCTCTCTACAATGTCTTGCACGAGCGCCAAATCTGTTATGGTAAAAGCAAAATTTTGGGTCGCTTCGCGATCTTGAAGGAGTTTGATGTCGGTGGGGAGATTTGTTATATCGTGATCGAGACTGATCTCTACTACGCTCGCGAGATAATCTCTTAACTTCTGCACTCAACGAAGCTATCTCGTTTCGCAAAACGCTTATTTCAGACGGAGGATTGCGCTGTGAGCTTTCCGTAGTGTGTTGCCCAATAGCAAACACGCCAGTTTCTGTCGGAGTCGTACGGACTTCTGAAATTTTGTCAGCCATTTTGGCTAAATTGTCCAAAGATTCAGAGCTAATTGATAAGATTGTTTGAATTTCTTGAGGCAGTCTCTGAAACCATAAAGTTTTCAAAAAATCATCGTTGACGCTTTTACCCCCTAATTCGCGCATTTTTCTCAATAAATGGGACGGCTTAACGTCTCCAAGATGCAATTCAGAAATTAATTGGCGAATTTGTTCGTTTTCCGAAGCAGAGAATTCGGCTATTAACCGGTCTTTCAAAGTGTTGTATCTATCCGTAGCAGGTGGCGCAAATAAAATATCGGACACTGAGGATAAAGTTTCAGGATCTATTGATGAAACGAGGTAATTATATTTCGTTAAATCATTAGTGATTTTAGCTAGCTCAAAATTACTCTCTACCTGAATAAACCATAGTTTAATTTTTGATTTCCATAACGGGGGAATTTTTACCGAAAGATGGGAGACCTGAGATGCATTTGAAGAACGTGCAGCATTATCTGCATCATTAACCTGCTCCACCACATTCGGCATTATTTTAAAGTGTTAGGGCAGCAAATAAAATTAAACAATTTGTATGATGCAGTGATAAGCGCAAAGATCAAATTAAACTCGAAAATAATGCAAATACATTTACTAAAAATGGTAAAAGATTTAAATAATTATTGCTAATGAAAGTGATTTTCAAACATTTCGGAAGATAATGCACTAAGATAACAGACTCCGTACATGCCGTAGATCAATACTAACAGTAAGTTTAAATCAGAGATACTAGCAGTAAGTTAAATTAATACATTAATTTAAACATATTAAAGCAACAGTAATTTCGAATTGACCAATCACAAAAAGACAGCAGAAATTCGATAACATACCCTTAAAATATCCATGTGTCCATCCATCCATATCTCCTTGCGATCACAAGTTTGTAAATAAAAAAAAATTTCAAAAAATAACGCTAAATTTTAAATTTAGTTCTAAAGGAGCAAAAGTTATTAAAAATTTAAGCTGGTCTTCGCATAAATTTAGAAAGATTGCATAGATTCAAAGCCGGGTCACCAGTGAGGAGACACGTGGAAGTTAACGCGACTCCTAAAATAAAAACATATAATGAATAATTAAGTTGATTGAAGAATAGAAAC
The DNA here is from genome assembly GCF_982258835.1 of Parasteatoda tepidariorum. NCBI lineage: Eukaryota > Metazoa > Arthropoda > Arachnida > Araneae > Theridiidae > Parasteatoda > Parasteatoda tepidariorum. Next base: position 1,175,393 of record NW_028257375.1, on the reverse strand, counting down.
AATAAGCACGATTAGTTAACAGAATGCCAGCCATAATTAAATAATAATAAATTTAATAAAAAGATAACAATTAAGGTTACAAGTTAGTTAAATTCTAGATTAAACATCGTGGCGGACAGGTTGTCCCAGTAATATACACAGGCGTCGTCACAGACCGAACTGAGGAGAAAAACAGGTGCAGTTAGGTTTGCAATCGAGATTGTCCTTATCGCCAACTGGCGACGTAAGTTTGCCACATTTCGGCGTTTAGCTTGAAATTGGCTCAAACGCAGCAGCCGCTGCAGAGTGTTCTGAGATGCTTAAAATGAAGAAATAAGCGTTCTAATATGCTTTAAAAATTCAAAGACATCTTTCAATGGTTATCTAACGCAAGGCGCAATATCAAACCTTAATATTGACCCATAATATTTAAATTGAACCAGGTATTGTATTACAGGGTAATAGTCTACCCTTCCACAGGAAATAATTATAGGTCAATTAGGGGGTACACTATGTATATTTTAAATAGTGCATTAAAACAAGGAAATACGAAGACATTTTTCAATGTTAACTAACGGCACGGAATCGGAACTTAATATTGACCTATAATTTTTAAATTGGACCACGTATTATATTACAGGGTAATAGTGTGCCCTACCACAGGAAATAATTATAGGTCATTTAGGGGGTACACAGCGTGACCCTAAATTTTACTATGTATGCCTATGCGAAATAGAGTGTTCTGAGAAGCTTAAAATGAAGAAATAAGCGTTCTAAAATGCTTTAAAAATTCAAAGACATCTTTCAAAGGTTAACTAACGCAAGGCGCAATATCAGACCTTAATATTGACCCATAATATTTAAATTGGACCAGGTATTATATTACAGGGTAATAGTGTACCCCACCAAAGGAAATAATTATAGGTCATTTAGGGGGTACACAGCGTGACCCTGAAGTTTACTATGTATGCCTATGCGAAATAAAGTGTTCTGAGAAGCTTAAAATGAGGAAATAAGCGTTCTAAAATGCTTTAAAAATTCAAAGACATTTTTCTATGTTAACTAACGGCACGGTATCGGACCTTAATATTGACCTATAATTTTTAAATTGGACCACGTATTATATTACAGGGTAATAGTGTACCCTACCACAGGATATAATTATAGGTCATTTAGGGGGTACACAGCGTGACCCTAAATTTTACTATGTATGGCTATGCGAAATAGAGTGTTCTGAGATGCTTAAAATGAAGAAATAAGCGTTCTAAAATGCTTTAAAAATTCAAAGACATCTTTCAATGGTTAACTAACGCAAGGCGCAATATCAGACCTTAATATTGACCCATAATATTTAAATTGGAATAGGTATTATATTACAGGGTAATAGTGTACCCTACCACAGGAAATAATTATAGGTCAATTAGGGGGTACACTATGTATATTTTAAATAGTGCATTAAAACAAGGAAATACGAAGACACTTTTCTATGTTAACTAACGGCACGGTATCGGACCTTAATATAGACCTATAATTTTTAAATTGGACCACGTATTATATTACAGGGTAATAGTGTACCCTACCACAGGAAATAATTATAGGTCATTTAGGGGGTACACAGCGAGACCCTAAATTTTACTATGTATGCCTATGCGAAATAGAGTGTTCTGAGAAGCTTAAAATGAAGAAATAAGCGTTCTAAAATGCTTTAAAAATTCAAAGACATCTTTCAATGGTTAACTAGCGCAAGGCGCAATATCAGACCTTAATATTGACCCATAATATTTAAATTGGACCAGGTATTATATTACAGGGTAATAGTGTACCCTACCACAGGAAATAATTATAGGTCAATTAGGGGGTACACTATGTATATTTTAAATAGTGCATTAAAACAAGGAAATACGAAGACACTTTTCTATGTTAACTAACGGCACGGTATCGGACCTTAATATTGACCTATAATTTTTAAATTGTACCACGTATTATATTGCAGGGTAATAGTGTACCTTACCACAGGAAATAATTATAGGTCAATTAGGTGGTACACAGCGTGACCCTAAAATTTATTATGTATGCCTATGCGAAATAGAGTGTTCTGAGAAGCTTAAAATGAAGAAATAAGCGTTCTAAAATGCTTTAAAAATTCAAAGACATCTTTCAATGGTTAACTAACGCAAGGCGCGATATCAGACCTTAATATGGAACCATAATATTTCAATTGGACCAGGTATTATATTACAGGGTAATAGTGTACCCTACAACAGGAATTAATTATAGGTCAATTAGGGGGTACACTATGTATGTTTTAAATAGTGCATTAAAACAAGAAAATACGAAGACACTTTTCTATGTTAACTAACGGCACGGTATCGGACCTTAATATTGACCTATAATTTTTAAATTGGACCATGTATTATATTACAGGGTTATAGTGTACCCTACCACAGGAAATAATTATAGGTCAATTAGGGGGTACACAGAGTGACCCTAAAGTTTACTATGTATGCCTATGCGAAATAAAGTGTTCTGAGAAGCTTAAAATAAGGAAATAAGCGTTCTAAAATGCTTTAAAAATTCAAAGACATTTTTCTATGTTAACTAACGGCACGGTATCGGACCTTAATATTGACCTATAATTTTTAAATTGGACCACGTATTATATTACAGGGTAATAGTGTACCCTACCACAGGATATTATTATAGGTCATTTAGGGGGTACACAGCGTGACCCTAAATTTTACTATGCATGGCTATGCGAAATAGAGTGTTCTGAGATGCTTAAAATGAAGAAATAAGCGTTCTAAAATGCTTTAAAAATTCAAAGACATCTTTCAATGGTTAACTAACGCAAGGCGCAATATCAGACCTTAATATTGACCCATAATATTTAAATTGGAATAGGTATTATATTACAGGATAATAGTGTACCCTACCACAGGAAATAATTATAGGTCAATTAGGGGGTACACTATGTATATTTTAAATAGTGCATTAAAACAAGGAAATACGAAGACATTTTTCAATGTTAACTAACGGCACGGAATCGGAACTTAATATTGACCTATAATTTTTAAATTGGACCACGTATTATATTACAGGGTAATAGTGTGCCCTACCACAGGAAATAATTATAGGTCATTTAGGGGGTACACAGCGTGACCCTAAATTTTACTATGTATGCCTATGCGAAATAGAGTGTTCTGAGAAGCTTAAAATGAAGAAATAAGCGTTCTAAAATGCTTTAAAAATTCAAAGACATCTTTCAAAGGTTAACTAACGCAAGGCGCAATATCAGACCTTAATATTGACCCATAATATTTAAATTGAACCAGGTATTATATTACAGGGTAATAGTGTACCCCACCAAAGGAAATAATTATAGGTCATTTAGGGGGTACACAGCGTGACCCTGAAGTTTACTATGTATGCCTATGCGAAATAAAGTGTTCTGAGAAGCTTAAAATGAGGAAATAAGCGTTCTAAAATGCTTTAAAAATTCAAAGACATTTTTCTATGTTAACTAACGGCACGGTATCGGACCTTAATATTGACCTATAATTTTTAAATTGGACCACGTATTATATTACAGGGTAATAGTGTACCCTACCACAGGATATAATTATAGGTCATTTAGGGGGTACACAGCGTGACCCTAAATTTTACTATGTATGGCTATGCGAAATAGAGTGTTCTGAGATGCTTAAAATGAAGAAATAAGCGTTCTAAAATGCTTTAAAAATTCAAAGACATCTTTCAATGGTTAACTAACGCAAGGCGCAATATCAGACCTTAATATTGACCCATAATATTTAAATTGGAATAGGTATTATATTACAGGGTAATAGTGTACCCTACAACAGGAAATAATTATAGGTCAATTAGGGGGTACACTATGTATATTTTAAAAATTGCATTAAAACAAGGAAATACGAAGACACTTTTCTATGTTAACTAACGGCACGGTATCGGACCTTAATATAGACCTATAATTTTTAAATTGGACCACGTATTATATTACAGGGTAATAGTGTACCCTACCACAGGAAATAATTATAGGTCATTTAGGGGGTACACAGCGTGACCCTAAATTTTACTATGTATGCCTATGCGAAATAGAGTGTTCTGAGAAGCTTAAAATGAAGAAATAAGCGTTCTAAAATGCTTTAAAAATTCAAAGACATCTTTCAATGGTTAACTAGCGCAAGGCGCAATATCAGACCTTAATATTGACCCATAATATTTAAATTGGACCAGGTATTATATTACAGGGTAATAGTGTACCCTACCACAGGAAATAATTATAGGTCAATTAGGGGGTACACTATGTATATTTTAAATAGTGCATTAAAACAAGGAAATACGAAGACACTTTTCTATGTTAACTAACGGCACGGTATCGGACCTTAATATTGACCTATAATTTTTAAATTGTACCACGTATTATATTACAGGGTAATAGTGTACCTTACCACAGGAAATAATTATAATTCAATTAGGTGGTACACAGCGTGACCCTAAAATTTACTATGTATGCCTATGCGAAATAGAGTGTTCTGAGAAGCTTAAAATGAAGAAATAAGCGTTCTAAAATGCTTTAAAAATTCAAAGACATCTTTCAATGGTTAACTAACGCAAGGCGCGATATCAGACCTTAATATGGAACCATAATATTTCAATTGGACCAGGTATTATATTACAGGGTAATAGTGTACCCTACAACAGGAAATAATTATAGGTCAATTAGGGGGTACACTATGTATGTTTTAAATAGTGCATTAAAACAAGAAAATACGAAGACACTTTTCTATGTTAACTAACGGCACGGTATCGGACCTTAATATTGACCTATAATTTTTAAATTGGACCACGTATTATATTACAGGGTTATAGTGTACCCTACCACAGGAAATAATTATAGGTCAATTAGGGGGTACACAGAGAGACCCAAAAGTTTACTATGTATGCCTATGCGAAATAAAGTGTTCTGAGAAGCTTAAAATGAGGAAATAAGCGTTCTAAAATGCTTTAAAAATTCAAAGACATCTTTCAATGGTTATCTAACGCAAGGCGCAATATCAAACCTTAATATTGACCCATAATATTTAAATTGAACCAGGTATTGTATTACAGGGTAATAGTCTACCCTACCACAGGAAATAATTATAGGTCAATTAGGGGGTACACTATGTATATTTTAAATAGTGCATTAAAACAAGGAAATACGAAGACATTTTTCAATGTTAACTAACGGCACGGAATCGGAACTTAATATTGACCTATAATTTTTAAATTGGACCACGTATTATATTACAGGGTAATAGTGTGCCCTACCACAGGAAATAATTATAGGTCATTTAGGGGGTACACAGCGTGACCCTAAATTTTACTATGTATGCCTATGCGAAATAGAGTGTTCTGAGAAGCTTAAAATGAAGAAATAAGCGTTCTAAAATGCTTTAAAAATTCAGAGACATCTTTCAAAGGTTAACTAACGCAAGGCGCAATATCAGACCTTAATATTGACCCATAATATTTAAATTGGACCAGGTATTATATTACAGGGTAATAGTGTACCCCACCAAAGGAAATAATTATAGGTCATTTAGGGGGTACACAGCGTGACCCTGAAGTTTACTATGTATGCCTATGCGAAATAAAGTGTTCTGAGAAGCTTAAAATGAGGAAATAAGCGTTCTAAAATGCTTTAAAAATTCAAAGACATTTTTCTATGTTAACTAACGGCACGGTATCGGACCTTAATATTGACCTATAATTTTTAAATTGGACCACGTATTATATTACAGGGTAATAGTGTACCCTACCACAGGATATAATTATAGGTCATTTAGGGGGTACACAGCGTGACCCTAAATTTTACTATGTATGGCTATGCGAAATAGAGTGTTCTGAGATGCTTAAAATGCAGAAATAAGCGTTCTAAAATGCTTTAAAAATTCAAAGACATCTTTCAATGGTTAACTAACGCAAGGCGCAATATCAGACCTTAATATTGACCCATAATATTTAAATTGGAATAGGTATTATATTACAGGGTAATAGTGTACCCTACAACAGGAAATAATTATAGGTCAATTAGGGGGTACACTATGTATATTTTAAAAATTGCATTAAAACAAGGAAATACGAAGACACTTTTCTATGTTAACTAACGGCACGGTATCGGACCTTAATATAGACCTATAATTTTTAAATTGGACCACGTATTATATTACAGGGTAATAGTGTACCCTACCACAGGAAATAATTATAGGTCATTTAGGGGGTACACAGCGTGACCCTAAATTTTACTATGTATGCCTATGCGAAATAGAGTGTTCTGAGAAGCTTAAAATGAAGAAATAAGCGTTCTAAAATGCTTTAAAAATTCAAAGACATCTTTCAATGGTTAACTAGCGCAAGGCGCAATATCAGACCTTAATATTGACCCATAATATTTAAATTGGACCAGGTATTATATTACAGGGTAATAGTGTACCCTACCACAGGAAATAATTATAGGTCAATTAGGGGGTACACTATGTATATTTTAAATAGTGCATTAAAACAAGGAAATACGAAGACACTTTTCTATGTTAACTAACGGCACGGTATCGGACCTTAATATTGACCTATAATTTTTAAATTGTACCACGTATTATATTACAGGGTAATAGTGTACCTTACCACAGGAAATAATTATAATTCAATTAGGTGGTACACAGCGTGACCCTAAAATTTACTATGTATGCCTATGCGAAATAGAGTGTTCTGAGAAGCTTAAAATGAAGAAATAAGCGTTCTAAAATGCTTTAAAAATTCAAAGACATCTTTCAATGGTTAACTAACGCAAGGCGCGATATCAGACCTTAATATGGAACCATAATATTTCAATTGGACCAGGTATTATATTACAGGGTAATAGTGTACCCTACAACAGGAAATAATTATAGGTCAATTAGGGGGTACACTATGTATGTTTTAAATAGTGCATTAAAACAAGAAAATACGAAGACACTTTTCTATGTTAACTAACGGCACGGTATCGGACCTTAATATTGACCTATAATTTTTAAATTGGACCACGTATTATATTACAGGGTTATAGTGTACCCTACCACAGGAAATAATTATAGGTCAATTAGGGGGTACACAGAGAGACCCAAAAGTTTACTATGTATGCCTATGCGAAATAAAGTGTTCTGAGAAGCTTAAAATGAGGAAATAAGCGTTCTAAAATGCTTTAAAAATTCAAAGACATTTTTCAATGGTTATCTAACGCAAGGCGCAATATCAAACCTTAATATTGACCCATAATATTTAAATTGAACCAGGTATTGTATTACAGGGTAATAGTCTACCCTACCACAGGAAATAATTATAGGTCAATTAGGGGGTACACTATGTATATTTTAAATAGTGCATTAAAACAAGGAAATACGAAGACATTTTTCAATGTTAACTAACGGCACGGAATCGGAACTTAATATTGACCTATAATTTTTAAATTGGACCACGTATTATATTACAGGGTAATAGTGTGCCCTACCACAGGAAATAATTATAGGTCATTTAGGGGGTACACAGCGTGACCCTAAATTTTACTATGTATGCCTATGCGAAATAGAGTCTTCTGAGAAGCTTAAAATGAAGAAATAAGCGTTCTAAAATGCTTTAAAAATTCAAAGACATCTTTCAAAGGTTAACTAACGCAAGGCGCAATATCAGACCTTAATATTGACCCATAATATTTAAATTGGACCAGGTATTATATTACAGGGTAATAGTGTACCCCACCAAAGGAAATAATTATAGGTCATTTAGGGGGTACACAGCGTGACCCTGAAGTTTACTATGTATGCCTATGCGAAATAAAGTGTTCTGAGAAGCTTAAAATGAGGAAATAAGCGTTCTAAAATGCTTTAAAAATTCAAAGACATTTTTCTATGTTAACTAACGGCACGGTATCGGACCTTAATATTGACCTATAATATTTAAATTGGACCACGTATTATATTACAGGGTAATATTGTACCCTACCACAGGAAATAATTATAGGTCATTTAGGGGGTACACAGCGTGACCCTAAATTTTACTATGTATGCCTATGCGAAGCAGAGTGTTCTGAGATGCTTAAAATGAAGAAATAAGCGTTCAAAAATGCTTTAAAAATTCAAAGACATCTTTCAATGGTTAACTAACGCAAGGCGCAATATCAGACCTTAATATTGACCCATAATATTTAAATTGGACCAGGTATTATATTACAGGGTAATAGCGTACCCTACCAAAGGAAATAATTATAGGTCAATTAGGGGGTACACAGCGTGACCCTAAATTTTACTATGTATGCCTATGCGAAATAAAGTGTTCTGAGAAGCTTAAAATGAGGAAATAAGCGTTCTAAAATGCTTTAAAAATTCAAAGACATTTTTCTATGTTAACTAACGGCACGGTATCGGACCTTAATATTGACCTATAATTTTTAAATTGGACCACGTATTATATTACAGGGTAATAGTGTACCCTACCACAGGATATAATTATAGGTCATTTAGGGGGTACACAGCGTGACCCTAAATTTTACTATGTATGGCTATGCGAAATAGAGTGTTCTGAGATGCTTAAAATGAAGAAATAAGCGTTCTAAAATGCTTTAAAAATTCAAAGACATCTTTCAATGGTTAACTAACGCAAGGCGCAATATCAGACCTTAATATAGACCCATAATATTTAAATTGGAATAGGTATTATATTACAGGGTAATAGTGTACCCTACCACAGGAAATAATTATAGGTCAATTAGGGGGTACACTATGTATATTTTAAATAGTGCATTAAAACAAGGAAATACGAAGACACTTTTCTATGTTAACTAACGGCACGGTATCGGACCTTAATATAGACCTATAATTTTTAAATTGGACCACGTATTATATTACAGGGTTATAGTGTACCCTACCACAGGAAATAATTATAGGTCAATTAGGGGGTACACAGAGAGACCCAAAAGTTTACTATGTATGCCTATGCAAAATAAAGTGTTCTGAGAAGCTTAAAATGAGGAAATAAGCGTTCTAAAATGCTTTAAAAAGTCAAAGACATTTTTCTATGTTAACTAACGGCACGGTATCGGACCTTAATATTGACCTATAATTTTTAAATTGTACCACGTATTATATTACAGGGTAATAGTGTACCTTACCACAGGAAATAATTATAAATCAATTAGGTGGTACACAGCGTGACCCTAAAATTTACTATGTATGCCTATGCGAAATAGAGTGTTCTGAGAAGCTTAAAATGAAGAAATAAGCGTTCTAAAATGCTTTAAAAATTCAAAGACATCTTTCAATGGTTAACTAACGCAAGGCGCGATATCAGACCTTAATATGGAACCATAATATTTCAATTGGACCAGGTATTATATTACAGGGTAATAGTGTACCCTACAACAGGAAATAATTATAGGTCAATTAGGGGGTACACTATGTATGTTTTAAATAGTGCATTAAAACAAGAAAATACGAAGACACTTTTCTATGTTAACTAACGGCACGGTATCGGACCTTAATATTGACCTATAATTTTTAAATTGGACCACGTATTATATTACAGGGTTATAGTGTACCCTACCACAGGAAATAATTATAGGTCAATTAGGGGGTACACAGAGTGACCCTAAAGTTTACTATGTATGCCTATGCGAAATAAAGTGTTCTGAGAAGCTTAAAATGAGGAAATAAGCGTTCTAAAATGCTTTAAAAATTCAAAGACATTTTTCTATGTTAACTAACGGCACGGTATCGGACCTTAATATTGACCTATAATATTTAAATTGGACCACGTATTATATTACAGGGTAATATTGTACCCTACCACAGGAAATAATTATAGGTCATTTAGGGGGTACACAGCGTGACCCTAAATTTTACTATGTATGCCTATGCGAAATAGAGTGTTCTGAGATGCTTAAAATGAAGAAATAAGCGTTCAAAAATGCTTTAAAAATTCAAAGACATCTTTCAATGGTTAACTAACGCAAGGCGCAATATCAGACCTTAATATTGACCCATAATATTTAAATTGGACCAGGTATTATATTACAGGGTAATAGCGTACCCTACCAAAGGAAATAATTATAGGTCAATTAGGGGGTACACAGCGTGACCCTAAATTTTACTATGTATGCCTATGCGAAATAAAGTGTTCTGAGAAGCTTAAAATGAGGAAATAAGCGTTCTAAAATGCTTTAAAAATTCAAAGACATTTTTCTATGTTAACTAACGGCACGGTATCGGACCTTAATATTGACCTATAATTTTTAAATTGGACCACGTATTATATTACAGGGTAATAGTGTACCCTACCACAGGATATAATTATAGGTCATTTAGGGGGTACACAGCGTGACCCTAAATTTTACTATGTATGGCTATGCGAAATAGAGTGTTCTGAGATGCTTAAAATGAAGAAATAAGCGTTCTAAAATGCTTTAAAAATTCAAAGACATCTTTCAATGGTTAACTAACGCAAGGCGCAATATCAGACCTTAATATAGACCCATAATATTTAAATTGGAATAGGTATTATATTACAGGGTAATAGTGTACCCTACCACAGGAAATAATTATAGGTCAATTAGGGGGTACACTATGTATATTTTAAATAGTGCATTAAAACAAGGAAATACGAAGACACTTTTCTATGTTAACTAACGGCACGGTATCGGACCTTAATATAGACCTATAATTTTTAAATTGGACCACGTATTATATTACAGGGTTATAGTGTACCCTACCACAGGAAATAATTATAGGTCAATTAGGGGGTACACAGAGAGACCCAAAAGTTTACTATGTATGCCTATGCAAAATAAAGTGTTCTGAGAAGCTTAAAATGAGGAAATAAGCGTTCTAAAATGCTTTAAAAAGTCAAAGACATTTTTCTATGTTAACTAACGGCACGGTATCGGACCTTAATATTGACCTATAATTTTTAAATTGGACCACGTATTATATTACAGGGTAATAGTGTACCCTACCACAGGAAATAATTATAGGTCATTTAGGGGGTACACAGCGTGACCCTAAAATTTACTATGTATGCCTATGCGAAATAGAGTGTTCTGAGAAGCTTAAAATGAAGAAATAAGCGTTCTAAAATGCTTTAAAAATTCAAAGACATCTTTCAATGGTTAACTAACGCAAGGCGCGATATCAGACCTTAATATGGAACCATAATATTTCAATTGGACCAGGTATTATATTACAGGGTAATAGTGTACCCTACAACAGGAAATAATTATAGGTCAATTAGGGGGTACACTATGTATGTTTTAAATAGTGCATTAAAACAAGAAAATACGAAGACACTTTTCTATGTTAACTAACGGCACGGTATCGGACCTTAATATTGACCTATAATTTTTAAATTGGACCACGTATTATATTACAGGGTTATAGTGTACCCTACCACAGGAAATAATTATAGGTCAATTAGGGGGTACACAGAGTGACCCTAAAGTTTACTATGTATGCCTATGCGAAATAAAGTGTTCTGAGAAGCTTAAAATGAGGAAATAAGCGTTCTAAAATGCTTTAAAAATTCAAAGACATTTTTGTATGTTAACTAACGGCACGGTATCGGACCTTAATATTGACCTATAATTTTTAAATTGGACCACGTATTATATTACAGGGTAATAGTGTACCCTACCACAGGAAATAATTATAGGTCATTTAGGGGGTACACAGCGTGACCCTAAATTTTACTATGTATGCCTATGCGAAATAGAGTGTTCTGAGATGCTTAAAATGAAGAAATAAGCGTTCAAAAATGCTTTAAAAATTCAAAGACATCTTTCAATGGTTAACTAACGCAAGGCGCAATATCAGAGCTTAATATTGACCCATAATATTTAAATTGGAATAGGTATTATATTACAGGGTAATAGTGTACCCTACCACAGGAAATAATTATAGGTCAATTAGGGGGTACACTATGTATATTTTAAATAGTGCATTAAAACAAGGAAATACGAAGACACTTTTCTATGTTAACTAACGGCACGGTATCGGACCTTAATATAGACCTATAATTTTTAAATTGGACCACGTATTATATTACAGGGTTATAGTGTACCCTACCACAGGAAATAGTTATAGGTCAATTAGGGGGTACACAGAGAGACCCAAAAGTTTACTATGTATGCCTATGCGAAATAAAGTGTTCTGAGAAGCTTAAAATGAGGAAATAAGCGTTCTAAAATGCTTTAAAAATTCAAAGACATTTTTCTATGTTAACTAACGGCACGGTATCGGACCTTAATATTGACCTATAATTTTTAAATTGGACCACGTATTATATTACAGGGTAATAGTGTACACTACCACAGGAAATAATTATAGGTCATTTAGGGGGTACACAGCGTGACACTAAATTTTACTATGTATGCCTATGCGAAATAGAGTGTTCTGAGAAGCTTAAAATGAAGAAATAAGCGTTCTAAAATGCTTTAAAAATTCAAAGACATCTTTCAATGGTTAACTAGCGCAAGGCGCAATATCAGACCTTAATATTGACCCATAATATTTAAATTGGACCAGGTATTATATTACAGGGTAATAGTGTACCCTACCACAGGAAATAATTATAGGTCAATTAGGGGGTACACTATGTATATTTTAAATAGTGCATTAAAACAAGGAAATACGAAGACACTTTTCTATGTTAACTAACGGCACGGTATCGGACCTTAATATTGACCTATAATTTTTAAATTGTACCACGTATTATATTACAGGGTAATAGTGTACCTTACCACAGGAAATAATTATAATTCAATTAGGTGGTACACAGCGTGACCCTAAAATTTACTATGTATGCCTATGCGAAATAGAGTGTTCTGAGAAGCTTAAAATGAAGAAATAAGCGTTCTAAAATGCTTTAAAAATTCAAAGACATCTTTCAATGGTTAACTAACGCAAGGCGCGATATCAGACCTTAATATGGAACCATAATATTTCAATTGGACCAGGTATTATATTACAGGGTAATAGTGTACCCTACAACAGGAAATAATTATAGGTCAATTAGGGGGTACACTATGTATGTTTTAAATAGTGCATTAAAACAAGAAAATACGAAGACACTTTTCTATGTTAACTAACGGCACGGTATCGGACCTTAATATTGACCTATAATTTTTAAATTGGACCACGTATTATATTACAGGGTTATAGTGTACCCTACCACAGGAAATAATTATAGGTCAATTAGGGGGTACACAGAGTGACCCTAAAGTTTACTATGTATGCCTATGCGAAATAAAGTGTTCTGAGAAGCTTAAAATGAGGAAATAAGCGTTCTAAAATGCTTTAAAAATTCAAAGACATTTTTCTATGTTAACTAACGGCACGGTATCGGACCTTAATATTGACCTATAATATTTAAATTGGACCACGTATTATATTACAGGGTAATAGTGTACCCTACCACAGGAAATAATTATAGGTCATTTAGGGGGTACACAGCGTGACCCTAAATTTTACTATGTATGCCTATGCGAAATAGAGTGTTCTGAGATGCTTAAAATGAAGAAATAAGCGTTCAAAAATGCTTTAAAAATTCAAAGACATCTTTCAATGGTTAACTAACGCAAGGCGCAATATCAGACCTTAATATTGACCCATAATATTTAAATTGGACCAGTTATTATATTACAGGGTAATAGCGTACCCTACCAAAGGAAATAATTATAGGTCAATTAGGGGGTACACAGCGTGACCCTAAATTTTACTATGTATGCCTATGCGAAATAGAGTGTTCTGAGAAGCCTAAAATGAAGAAATAAGCGTTCTAAAATGCTTTAAAAATTCAAAGACATCTTTCAAAGGTTAACTAACGCAAGGCGCAATATCAGACCTTAATATTGACCCATAATATTTAAATTGGACCAGGTATTATATTACAGGGTAATAGTGTACCCCACCAAAGGAAATAATTATAGGTCATTTAGGGGGTACGCAGCGTGACCCTGAAGTTTACTATGTATGCCTATGCGAAATAAAGTGTTCTGAGAAGCTTAAAATGAGGAAATAAGCTTTCTAAAATGCTTTAAAAATTCAAAGACATTTTTCTATGTTAACTAACGGCACGGTATCGGACCTTAATATTGACCTATAATTTTTAAATTGGACCACGTATTATATTACAGGGTAATAGTGTACCCTACCACAGGATATAATTATAGGTCATTTAGGGGGTACACAGCGTGACCCTAAATTTTACTATGTATGGCTATGCGAAATAGAGTGTTCTGAGATGCTTAAAATGAAGAAATAAGCGTTCTAAAATGCTTTAAAAATTCAAAGACCTCTTTCAATGGTTAACTAACGCAAGGGGCAATATCAGACCTTAATATTGACCCATAATATTTAAATTGGAATAGGTATTATATTACAGGGTAATAGTGTACCCTACCACAGGAAATAATTATAGGTCAATTAGGGGGTACACTATGTATATTTTAAATAGTGCATTAAAACAAGGAAATACGAAGACACTTTTCTATGTTAACTAACGGCACGGTATCGGACCTTAATATAGACTTATAATTTTTAAATTGGACCACGTATTATATTACAGGGTTATAGTGTACCCTACCACAGGAAATAATTATAGGTCAATTAGGGGGTACACAGAGAGACCCAAAAGTTTACTATGTATGCCTATGCGAAATAAAGTGTTCTGAGAAGCTTAAAATGAGGAAATAAGCGTTCTAAAATGCTTTAAAAAGTCAAAGACATTTTTCTATGTTAACTAACGGCACGGTATCGGACCTTAATATTGACCTATAATTTTTAAATTGGACCACGTATTATATTACAGGGTAATAGTGTACCCTACCACAGGAAATAATTATAGGTCATTTAGGGGGTACACAGCGTGACCCTAAATTTTACTATGTATGCCTATGCGAAATAGAGTGTTCTGAGAAGCTTAAAATGAAGAAATAAGCGTTCTAAAATGCTTTAAAAATTCAAAGACATCTTTCAATGGTTAACTAGCGCAAGGCGCAATATCAGACCTTAATATTGACCCATAATATTTAAATTGGACCAGGTATTATATTACAGGGTAATAGTGTACCCTACCACAGGAAATAATTATAGGTCAATTAGGGGGTACACTATGTATATTTTAAATAGTGCATTAAAACAAGGAAATACGAAGACACTTTTCTATGTTAACTAACGGCACGGTATCGGACCTTAATATTGACCTATAATTTTTAAATTGTACCACGTATTATATTACAGGGTAATAGTGTACCTTACCACAGGAAATAATTATAGGTCAATTAGGTGGTAATCAGCGTGACCCTAAAATTTACTATGTATGCCTATGCGAAATAGAGTGTTCTGAGAAGCTTAAAATGAAGAAATAAGCGTTCTAAAATGCTTTAAAAATTCAAAGACATCTTTCAATGGTTAACTAACGCAAGGCGCGATATCAGACCTTAATATGGAACCATAATATTTCAATTGGACCAGGTATTATATTACAGGGTAATAGTGTACCCTACAACAGGAAATAATTATAGGTCAATTAGGGGGTACACTATGTATGTTTTAAATAGTGCATTAAAACAAGAAAATACGAAGACACTTTTCTATGTTAACTAACGGCACGGTATCGGACCTTAATATTGACCTATAATTTTTAAATTGGACCACGTATTATATTACAGGGTTATAGTGTACCCTACCACAGGAAATAATTATAGGTCAATTAGGGGGTACACAGAGTGACCCTAAAGTTTACTATGTATGCCTATGCGAAATAAAGTGTTCTGAGAAGCTTAAAATGAGGAAATAAGCGTTCTGAAATGCTTTAAAAATTCAAAGACATTTTTCTATGTTAACTAACGGCACGGTATCGGACCTTAATATTGACCTATAATTTTTAAATTGGACCACGTATTATATTACAGGGTAATAGTGTACCCTACCACAGGAAATAATTATAGGTCATTTAGGGGGTACACAGCGTGACCCTAAATTTTACTATGTATGCCTATGCGAAATAGAGTGTTCTGAGATGCTTAAAATGAAGAAATAAGCGTTCAAAAATGCTTTAAAAATTCAAAGACATCTTTCAATGGTTAACTAACGCAAGGCGCAATATCAGACCTTAATATTGACCCATAATATTTAAATTGGACCAGGTATTATATTACAGGGTAATAGTGTACCCTACCACAGGAAATAATTATAGGTCAATTAGGGGGTACACTATGTATATTTTAAATAGTGCATTAATGCAAGGAAATACGAAGACACTTTTCTATGTTAACTAACGGCACGGTATCGGACCTTAATATTGACCTATAATTTTTAAATTGGACCACGTATTATATTACAGGGTTATAGTGTACCCTACAACAGGAAATAATTATAGGTCAATTAGGGGGTACGCAGAGTGACCCTAAAGTTTACTATGTATGCCTATGCGAAATAAAGTGTTCTGAGAAGCTTAAAATGAGGAAATAAGCGTTCTAAAATGCTTTAAAAATTCAAAGACATTTTTCTATGCTAACTAACGGCACGGTATCGGACCTTAATATTGACCTAAAATTTTTAAATTGGACCACCTATTATATTACAGGGTAATAGTGTACCCTACCACAGGAAATAATTATAGGTCAATTAGGGGGTACACAGCGTGACCCTAAAGTTTACTATGTATGCCTATGCGAAATAAAGTGTTCTGAGAAGCTTAAAATGAGGAAATAAGCGTTCTAAAATGCTTTAAAAATTCAAAGACATTTTTCAATGTTAACTAACGGCACGGTATCGGACCTTAATATTGACCCATAATATTTAACTTGAACCAGGTATTATATCAGAGGGTAATAGTGTACCCTACCACAGGAAATAATTATAGGTCAATTAGGGGGTACACTATGTATATTTTAAATAGTGCATTAAAACAAGGAAATTCAAAGACACTTTTCTATGTTAACTAACGGCACGGTATCGGACCTTAATATTGACCTATAATTTTTAAATTGGACCACGTATTATATTACAGGGTTATAGTGTATCCTACCACAGGAAATAATTATAGGTCAATTAGGGGGTACACAGCGTGACCCTAAAGTTTACTATGTATGCCTATGCGAAATAAAGTGTTCTGAGAAGCTTAAAATGAAGAAATAAGCGTTCTAAAATGCTTTAAAAATTCAAAGACATCTTTCAATGGTTAACTAGCGCAAGGCGCAATATCAGACCTTAATATTGACCCATAATATTTAAATTGGACCAGGTATTATATTTCAGGGTAGTAGTGTACCCTACCACAGGAAATAATTATAGGTCAATTAGGGGGTACACTATGTATATTTTAAATAGTGCATTAAAACAAGGAAATACGAAGACACTTTTCTATGTTAACTAACGGCACGGTATCGGACCTTAATATTGACCTATAATTTTTAAATTGTACCACGTATTATATTGCAGGGTAATAGTGTACCTTAAAACAGGAAATAATTATAGGTCAATTAGGTGGTACACAGCGTGACCCTAAAATTTACTATGTATGCCTATGCGAAATAGAGTGTTCTGAGAAGCTTAAAATGAAGAAATAAGCGTTCTCAAATGCTTTAAAAATTCAAAGACATCTTTCAATGGTTAACTAACGCAAGGCTCGATATCAGACCTTAATATGGAACCATAATATTTCAATTGGACCAGGTATTATATTACAGGGTAATAGTGTACCCTACAACAGGAAATAATTATAGGTCAATTAGGGGGTACACTATGTATGTTTTAAATAGTGCATTAAAACAAGAAAATACGAAGACACTTTTCTATGTTAACTAACGGCACGGTATCGGACCTTAATATTGACCTATAATTTTTAAATTGGATCACGTATTATATTACAGGGTTATAGTGTTCCCTACCACAGGAAATAATTATAGGTCAATTAGGGGGTACACAGAGTGACCCTAAATTTTACTATGTATGCCTATGCGAAATAGAGTGTTCTGAGAAGCTTAAAATGAAGAAATAAGCGTTCTAAAATGCTTTAAAAATTCAAAGACATCTTTCAATGGTTAACTAGCGCAAGGCGCAATATCAGACCTTAATATTGACCCATAATATTTAAATTGGACCAGGTATTATATTACAGGGTAATAGTGTACCCTACCACAGGAAATAATTATAGGTAAATTAGGGGGTACACTATGTATATTTTAAATAGTGCATTAAAACAAGGAAATACGAAGACACTTTTCTATGTTAACTAACGGCACGGTATCGGACCTTAATATTGACCTATAATTTTTAAATTGTACCACGTATTATATTACAGGGTGATAGTGTACCTTACCACAGGAAATAATTATAGGTCAATTAGGTGGTACACAGCGTGACCCTAAAATTTACTATGTATGCCTATGCGAAATAAAGTGTTCTGAGAAGCTTAAAATGAGGAAATAAGCGTTCTAAAATGCTTTAAAAATTCAAAGACATTTTTCTATGCTAACTAACGGCACGGTATCGGACCTTAATATTGACCTATAATTTTTAAATTGGACCACCTATTATATTTCAGGGTAATAGTGTACCCTACCACAGGAAATAATTATATGTCAATTAGGGGGTACACAGAGTGACTCTAAATTTTACTATGTATGCCTATGCGAAATAGAGTGTTCTGAGCAGCTTAAAATGAAGAAATAAGCGTTCTAAAATGCTTTAAAAATTCAAAGACATCTTTCAATGGTTAACTAGCGCAAGGCGCAATATCAGACCTTAATATTGACCCATAATATTTAAATTGGACCAGGTATTATATTACAGGGTAATAGTGTACCCAACCACAGGAAATAATTATAGGTCAATTAGGGGGTACACTATGTATATTTTAAATAGTGCATTAAAACAAGGAAATACGAAGACACTTTTCTATGTTAACTAACGGCACGGTATCGGACCTTAATATTGACCTATAATTTTTAAATTATACCACGTATTATATTACAGGGTGATAGTGTACCTTACCACAGGAAATAATTATAGGTCAATTAGGTGGTACACAGCGTGACCCTAAAATTTACTATGTATGCCTATGCGAAATAAAGTGTTCTGAGAAGCTTAAAATGAGGAAATAAGCGTTCTAAAATGCTTTAAAAATTCAAAGACATTTTTCTATGCTAACTAACGGCACGGTATCGGACCTTAATATTGACCTATAATTTTTAAATTGGACCACCTATTATATTTCAGGGTAATAGTGTACCCTACCACAGGAAATAATTATATGTCAATTAGGGGGTACACAGAGTGACCCTAAAGTTTACTATATATGCCTATGCGAAATAGAGTGTTCTGAGATGCTTAAAATGAAGAAATAAGCGTTCTAAAATGCTTTAAAAAATCAAAGACATCTTTCAATGGTTAACTAACGCAAGGCGCAATATCAAACCTTAATATTGACCCATAATATTTAAATTGAACCAGGTATTGTATTACAGGGTAATAGTGTACCCTACCACAGGAAATAATTATAGGTCAATTAGGGGGTACACTATGTATATTTTAAATAGTGCATTAAAACAAGGAAATACGAAGACATTTTTCAATGTTAACTAACGGCACGGTATCGGAACTTAATATTGACCTATAATTTTTAAATTGGACCACGTATTATATTACAGGGTAATAGTGTACCCTACCACAGGAAATAATTATAGGTCATTTAGGGGGTACACAGCGTGACCCTAAATTTTACTATGTATGCCTATGCGAAATAGAGTGTTCTGAGAAGCTTAAAATGAAGAAATAAGCGTTCTAAAATATTTTAAAAATTCAAAGACATCTTTCAATGGTTAACTAACGCAAGGCGCAATATCAGACCTTAATATTGACCCATAATATTTGAATTGGACCAGGTATTATATTACAGGGTAATAGTGTACCCTTCCAAAGGAAATAATTATAGGTCAATTAGGGGGTACACAGCGTGACCCTAAAGTTTACTATGTATGCCTATGCGAAATAAAGTGTTCTGAGAAGCTTAAAATGTGGAAATAAGCGTTCTAAAATGCTTTAAAAATTCAAAGACATTTTTCTATGTTAACTAACGGCACGGTATCGGACCTTAATATTGATCTATAATTTTTAAATTGGACCACGTATTATATTACAGGGTAATAGTGTACCCTACCACAGGATATAATTATAGGTCATTTAGGGGGTTCACAGCGTGACCCTAAATTTTACTATGTATGCCTATGCGAAATAGAGTGTTCTGAGATGCTTAAAATGAAGAAATAAGCGTTCTAAAATACTTTAAAAATTCAAAGACATCTTTCAATGGTTAACTAACGCAAGGTGCAATATCAGACCTTAATATTGACCCATAATATTTAAATTGGACCAGGTATTATATTACAGGGTAATAGTGTACCCTACCACAGGAAATAATTATAGGTCAATTAGGGGGTACACTATGTATATTTTAAATAGTGCATTAAAACAAGGAAATTCGAAGACACTTTTCTATGTTAACTAACGGCACGGTATCGGACCTTAATATTGACCTATAATTTTTAAATTGGACCACGTATTATATTACAAAGTTATAGTGTATCCTACCACAGGAAATAATTATAGGTCAATTAGGGGGTACACAGCGTGACCCTAAAGTTTACTATGTATGCCTATGCGAAATAAAGTGTTCTGAGAAGCTTAAAATGAGGAAATAAGCGTTCTAAAATGCTTTAAAAATTCAAAGACATTTTTCAATGTTAACTAACGGCACGGTATCGGACCTTAATATTGACCTATAATTTTTAAATTGAACCACGTATTATATTACAGGGTAATAGTGTACCCTACCACAGGAAATAATTATAGGTCATTTAGGGGGTACACAGCGTGACCCTAAATTTTACTATGTATGCTTATGCGAAATAGAGTGTTCTGAGAAGCTTAAAATGAAGAAATAAGCGTTCTAAAATGCTTTAAAAATTCAAAGACATCTTTCAATGGTTAACTAGCGCAAGGCGCAATATCAGACCTTAATATTGACCCATAATATTTAAATTGGACCAGGTATTATATTACAGGGTAATAGTGTAACCTACCACAGGAAATAATTATAGGTCAATTAGGGGGTACACTATGTATATTTTAAATAGTGCATTAAAACAAGGAAATACGAAGACACTTTTCTATGTTAACTAACGGCACGGTATCGGACCTTAATATTGACCTATAATTTTTAAATTGGACCACGTATTATATTATAGGGTAATAGTGTACCCTACCACAGGAAATAATTATAGGTCAATTAGAGGGTACACAGCGTGACCCTAAAGTTTACTATGTATGCCTATGCGAAATAGAGTGTTCTGAGAAGCTTAAAATGAAGAAATAAGCGTTCTAAAATGCTTTAAAAATTCAAAGACATCTTTCAATGGTTAACTAACGCTAGGCGCAATATCAGACCTTAATATTGACCCATAATATTTAAATTGGACCAGGTATTATATTACAGGGTAATAGTGTACCCTGCCACAGGAAATAATTATAGGTCAATTAGGGGGTACACTATGTATATTTTAAATAGTGCATTAAAACAAGGAAATACGAAGACACTTTTCTATGTTAACTAACGGCCCGGTATCGGACCTTAATATTGACCTATAATTTTTAAATTGGACCACGTATTATATTATAGGGTAATAGTGTACCCTACCACAAGAAATAATTATAGGTCAATTAGGGAGTACACAGCGTGACCCTAAAGTTCTCTATGTATGCCTCTGCGAAATAGAGTGTTCTGAGAAGCTTAAAATGAAGAAATAAGCGTTCTAAAATGCTTTAAAAATTCAAAGACATCTTTCAATGTTTAACTAACGCTAGGCGCAATATCAGACCTTAATATTGACCCATAATATTTAAATTGGACCAGGTATTATATTACAGGGTAATAGTGTACCCTACCAAAGGAAATAATTATAGGTCATTTAGGGGGTACACTATGTATATTTTAAATAGTGCATTAAAACAAGGAAATACGAAGACACTTTTCTATGTTAACTAACGGCACGGTATCGGACCTTAATATTGACCTATAATTTTTAA
Organism: Parasteatoda tepidariorum; assembly: GCF_982258835.1. NCBI lineage: Eukaryota > Metazoa > Arthropoda > Arachnida > Araneae > Theridiidae > Parasteatoda > Parasteatoda tepidariorum. Next base: position 1,153,245 of record NW_028257375.1, on the reverse strand, counting down.
ATTGTACCACGTATTATATTACAGGGTAATAGTGTACCTTACCACAGGAAATAATTATAGGTCAATTAGGTGGTACAGAGCGTGACCCTAAAGTCTACTATGTATGCCTATGTGAAATAGAGTGTTCTGAGAAGCTTAAAATGAAGAAATAAGCGTTCTAAAATGCTTTAAAAATTCAAAGACATCTTTCAATGGTTAACTAACGCAAGGCGCGATATCAGACCTTAATATGGAACCATAATATTTCAATTAGACCAGGTATTATATTACAGGGTAATAGTGTACCCTACAACAGGAAATAATTATAGGTCAATTAGGGGGTACACTATGTATGTTTTAAATAGTGCATTAAAACAAGAAAATACGAAGACACTTTTCTATGTTAACTAACGGCACGGTATCGGACCTTAATATTGACCTATAATTTTTAAATTGGACCACGTATTATATTACAGGGTTATAGTGTACCCTACCACAGGAAATAATTATAGGTCAATTAGGGGGTACACAGAGTGACCCTAAAGTTTACTATGTATGCCTATGCGAAATAAAGTGTTCTGAGAAGCTTAAAATGAGGAAATAAGCGTTCTGAAATGCTTTAAAAATTCAAAGACATTTTTCTATATTAACTAACGGCACGGTATCGGACCTTAATATTGACCTATAATTTTTAAATTGGACCACGTATTATATTACAGGGTAATAGTGTACCCTACCACAGGAAATAATTATAGGTCATTTAGGGGGTACACAGCGTGACCCTAAATTTTACTATGTATGCCTATGCGAAATAGAGTGTTCTGAGATGCTTAAAATGAAGAAATAAGCGTTCAAAAATGCTTTAAAAATTCAAAGACATCTTTCAATGGTTAACTAACGCAAGGCGCAATATCAGACCTTAATATTGACCCATAATATTTAAATTGGACCAGGTATTATATTACAGGGTAATAGTGTACCCTACCACAGGAAATAATTATAGGTCAATTAGGGGGTACACTATGTATATTTTAAATAGTGCATTAATGCAAGGAAATACGAAGACACTTTTCTATGTTAACTAACGGCACGGTATCGGACCTTAATATTGACCTATAATTTTTAAATTGGACCACGTATTATATTACAGGGTTATAGTGTACCCTACAACAGGAAATAATTATAGGTCAATTAGGGGGTACGCAGAGTGACCCTAAAGTTTACTATGTATGCCTATGCGAAATAAAGTGTTCTGAGAAGCTTAAAATGAGGAAATAAGCGTTCTAAAATGCTTTAAAAATTCAAAGACATTTTTCTATGCTAACTAACGGCACGGTATCGGACCTTAATATTGACCTAAAATTTTTAAATTGGACCACCTATTATATTACAGGGTAATAGTGTACCCTACCACAGGAAATAATTATAGGTCAATTAGGGGGTACACAGCGTGACCCTAAAGTTTACTATGTATGCCTATGCGAAATAAAGTGTTCTGAGAAGCTTAAAATGAGGAAATAAGCGTTCTAAAATGCTTTAAAAATTCAAAGACATTTTTCAATGTTAACTAACGGCACGGTATCGGACCTTAATATTGACCCATAATATTTAACTTGAACCAGGTATTATATCAGAGGGTAATAGTGTACCCTACCACAGGAAATAATTATAGGTCAATTAGGGGGTACACTATGTATATTTTAAATAGTGCATTAAAACAAGGAAATTCAAAGACACTTTTCTATGTTAACTAACGGCACGGTATCGGACCTTAATATTGACCTATAATTTTTAAATTGGACCACGTATTATATTACAGGGTTATAGTGTATCCTACCACAGGAAATAATTATAGGTCAATTAGGGGGTACACAGCGTGACCCTAAAGTTTACTATGTATGCCTATGCGAAATAAAGTGTTCTGAGAAGCTTAAAATGAAGAAATAAGCGTTCTAAAATGCTTTAAAAATTCAAAGACATCTTTCAATGGTTAACTAGCGCAAGGCGCAATATCAGACCTTAATATTGACCCATAATATTTAAATTGGACCAGGTATTATATTACAGGGTAGTAGTGTACCCTACCACAGGAAATAATTATAGGTCAATTAGGGGGTACACTATGTATATTTTAAATAGTGCATTAAAACAAGGAAATACGAAGACACTTTTCTATGTTAACTAACGGCACGGTATCGGACCTTAATATTGACCTATAATTTTTAAATTGTACCACGTATTATATTGCAGGGTAATAGTGTACCTTAAAACAGGAAATAATTATAGGTCAATTAGGTGGTACACAGCGTGACCCTAAAATTTACTATGTATGCCTATGCGAAATAGAGTGTTCTGAGAAGCTTAAAATGAAGAAATAAGCGTTCTCAAATGCTTTAAAAATTCAAAGACATCTTTCAATGGTTAACTAACGCAAGGCTCGATATCAGACCTTAATATGGAACCATAATATTTCAATTGGACCAGGTATTATATTACAGGGTAATAGTGTACCCTACAACAGGAAATAATTATAGGTCAATTAGGGGGTACACTATGTATGTTTTAAATAGTGCATTAAAACAAGAAAATACGAAGACACTTTTCTATGTTAACTAACGGCACGGTATCGGACCTTAATATTGACCTATAATTTTTAAATTGGATCACGTATTATATTACAGGGTTATAGTGTACCCTACCACAGGAAATAATTATAGGTCAATTAGGGGGTACACAGAGTGACCCTAAATTTTACTATGTATGCCTATGCGAAATAGAGTGTTCTGAGAAGCTTAAAATGAAGAAATAAGCGTTCTAAAATGCTTTAAAAATTCAAAGACATCTTTCAATGGTTAACTAGCGCAAGGCGCAATATCAGACCTTAATATTGACCCATAATATTTAAATTGGACCAGGTATTATATTACAGGGTAATAGTGTACCCTACCACAGGAAATAATTATAGGTAAATTAGGGGGTACACTATGTATATTTTAAATAGTGCATTAAAACAAGGAAATACGAAGACACTTTTCTATGTTAACTAACGGCACGGTATCGGACCTTAATATTGACCTATAATTTTTAAATTGTACCACGTATTATATTACAGGGTGATAGTGTACCTTACCACAGGAAATAATTATAGGTCAATTAGGTGGTACACAGCGTGACCCTAAAATTTACTATGTATGCCTATGCGAAATAAAGTGTTCTGAGAAGCTTAAAATGAGGAAATAAGCGTTCTAAAATGCTTTAAAAATTCAAAGACATTTTTCTATGCTAACTAACGGCACGGTATCGGACCTTAATATTGACCTATAATTTTTAAATTGGACCACCTATTATATTTCAGGGTAATAGTGTACCCTACCACAGGAAATAATTATATGTCAATTAGGGGGTACACAGAGTGACTCTAAATTTTACTATGTATGCCTATGCGAAATAGAGTGTTCTGAGCAGCTTAAAATGAAGAAATAAGCGTTCTAAAATGCTTTAAAAATTCAAAGACATCTTTCAATGGTTAACTAGCGCAAGGCGCAATATCAGACCTTAATATTGACCCATAATATTTAAATTGGACCAGGTATTATATTACAGGGTAATAGTGTACCCAACCACAGGAAATAATTATAGGTCAATTAGGGGGTACACTATGTATATTTTAAATAGTGCATTAAAACAAGGAAATACGAAGACACTTTTCTATGTTAACTAACGGCACGGTATCGGACCTTAATATTGACCTATAATTTTTAAATTATACCACGTATTATATTACAGGGTGATAGTGTACCTTACCACAGGAAATAATTATAGGTCAATTAGGTGGTACACAGCGTGACCCTAAAATTTACTATGTATGCCTATGCGAAATAAAGTGTTCTGAGAAGCTTAAAATGAGGAAATAAGCGTTCTAAAATGCTTTAAAAATTCAAAGACATTTTTCTATGCTAACTAACGGCACGGTATCGGACCTTAATATTGACCTATAATTTTTAAATTGGACCACCTATTATATTTCAGGGTAATAGTGTACCCTACCACAGGAAATAATTATATGTCAATTAGGGGGTACACAGAGTGACCCTAAAGTTTACTATATATGCCTATGCGAAATAGAGTGTTCTGAGATGCTTAAAATGAAGAAATAAGCGTTCTAAAATGCTTTAAAAAATCAAAGACATCTTTCAATGGTTAACTAACGCAAGGCGCAATATCAAACCTTAATATTGACCCATAATATTTAAATTGAACCAGGTATTGTATTACAGGGTAATAGTGTACCCTACCACAGGAAATAATTATAGGTCAATTAGGGGGTACACTATGTATATTTTAAATAGTGCATTAAAACAAGGAAATACGAAGACATTTTTCAATGTTAACTAACGGCACGGTATCGGAACTTAATATTGACCTATAATTTTTAAATTGGACCACGTATTATATTACAGGGTAATAGTGTACCCTACCACAGGAAATAATTATAGGTCATTTAGGGGGTACACAGCGTGACCCTAAATTTTACTATGTATGCCTATGCGAAATAGAGTGTTCTGAGAAGCTTAAAATGAAGAAATAAGCGTTCTAAAATATTTTAAAAATTCAAAGACATCTTTCAATGGTTAACTAACGCAAGGCGCAATATCAGACCTTAATATTGACCCATAATATTTGAATTGGACCAGGTATTATATTACAGGGTAATAGTGTACCCTTCCAAAGGAAATAATTATAGGTCAATTAGGGGGTACACAGCGTGACCCTAAAGTTTACTATGTATGCCTATGCGAAATAAAGTGTTCTGAGAAGCTTAAAATGTGGAAATAAGCGTTCTAAAATGCTTTAAAAATTCAAAGACATTTTTCTATGTTAACTAACGGCACGGTATCGGACCTTAATATTGATCTATAATTTTTAAATTGGACCACGTATTATATTACAGGGTAATAGTGTACCCTACCACAGGATATAATTATAGGTCATTTAGGGGGTTCACAGCGTGACCCTAAATTTTACTATGTATGCCTATGCGAAATAGAGTGTTCTGAGATGCTTAAAATGAAGAAATAAGCGTTCTAAAATACTTTAAAAATTCAAAGACATCTTTCAATGGTTAACTAACGCAAGGCGCAATATCAGACCTTAATATTGACCCATAATATTTAAATTGGACCAGGTATTATATTACAGGGTAATAGTGTACCCTACCACAGGAAATAATTATAGGTCAATTAGGGGGTACACTATGTATATTTTAAATAGTGCATTAAAACAAGGAAATTCGAAGACACTTTTCTATGTTAACTAACGGCACGGTATCGGACCTTAATATTGACCTATAATTTTTAAATTGGACCACGTATTATATTACAAAGTTATAGTGTATCCTACCACAGGAAATAATTATAGGTCAATTAGGGGGTACACAGCGTGACCCTAAAGTTTACTATGTATGCCTATGCGAAATAAAGTGTTCTGAGAAGCTTAAAATGAGGAAATAAGCGTTCTAAAATGCTTTAAAAATTCAAAGACATTTTTCAATGTTAACTAACGGCACGGTATCGGACCTTAATATTGACCTATAATTTTTAAATTGAACCACGTATTATATTACAGGGTAATAGTGTACCCTACCACAGGAAATAATTATATGTCAATTAGGGGGTACACAGAGTGACTCTAAATTTTACTATGTATGCCTATGCGAAATAGAGTGTTCTGAGCAGCTTAAAATGAAGAAATAAGCGTTCTAAAATGCTTTAAAAATTCAAAGACATCTTTCAATGGTTAACTAGCGCAAGGCGCAATATCAGACCTTAATATTGACCCATAATATTTAAATTGGACCAGGTATTATATTACAGGGTAATAGTGTACCCAACCACAGGAAATAATTATAGGTCAATTAGGGGGTACACTATGTATATTTTAAATAGTGCATTAAAACAAGGAAATACGAAGACACTTTTCTATGTTAACTAACGGCACGGTATCGGACCTTAATATTGACCTATAATTTTTAAATTATACCACGTATTATATTACAGGGTGATAGTGTACCTTACCACAGGAAATAATTATAGGTCAATTAGGTGGTACACAGCGTGACCCTAAAATTTACTATGTATGCCTATGCGAAATAAAGTGTTCTGAGAAGCTTAAAATGAGGAAATAAGCGTTCTAAAATGCTTTAAAAATTCAAAGACATTTTTCTATGCTAACTAACGGCACGGTATCGGACCTTAATATTGACCTATAATTTTTAAATTGGACCACCTATTATATTTCAGGGTAATAGTGTACCCTACCACAGGAAATAATTATATGTCAATTAGGGGGTACACAGAGTGACCCTAAAGTTTACTATATATGCCTATGCGAAATAGAGTGTTCTGAGATGCTTAAAATGAAGAAATAAGCGTTCTAAAATGCTTTAAAAAATCAAAGACATCTTTCAATGGTTAACTAACGCAAGGCGCAATATCAAACCTTAATATTGACCCATAATATTTAAATTGAACCAGGTATTGTATTACAGGGTAATAGTGTACCCTACCACAGGAAATAATTATAGGTCAATTAGGGGGTACACTATGTATATTTTAAATAGTGCATTAAAACAAGGAAATACGAAGACATTTTTCAATGTTAACTAACGGCACGGTATCGGAACTTAATATTGACCTATAATTTTTAAATTGGACCACGTATTATATTACAGGGTAATAGTGTACCCTACCACAGGAAATAATTATAGGTCATTTAGGGGGTACACAGCGTGACCCTAAATTTTACTATGTATGCCTATGCGAAATAGAGTGTTCTGAGAAGCTTAAAATGAAGAAATAAGCGTTCTAAAATATTTTAAAAATTCAAAGACATCTTTCAATGGTTAACTAACGCAAGGCGCAATATCAGACCTTAATATTGACCCATAATATTTGAATTGGACCAGGTATTATATTACAGGGTAATAGTGTACCCTTCCAAAGGAAATAATTATAGGTCAATTAGGGGGTACACAGCGTGACCCTAAAGTTTACTATGTATGCCTATGCGAAATAAAGTGTTCTGAGAAGCTTAAAATGTGGAAATAAGCGTTCTAAAATGCTTTAAAAATTCAAAGACATTTTTCTATGTTAACTAACGGCACGGTATCGGACCTTAATATTGATCTATAATTTTTAAATTGGACCACGTATTATATTACAGGGTAATAGTGTACCCTACCACAGGATATAATTATAGGTCATTTAGGGGGTTCACAGCGTGACCCTAAATTTTACTATGTATGCCTATGCGAAATAGAGTGTTCTGAGATGCTTAAAATGAAGAAATAAGCGTTCTAAAATACTTTAAAAATTCAAAGACATCTTTCAATGGTTAACTAACGCAAGGCGCAATATCAGACCTTAATATTGACCCATAATATTTAAATTGGACCAGGTATTATATTACAGGGTAATAGTGTACCCTACCACAGGAAATAATTATAGGTCAATTAGGGGGTACACTATGTATATTTTAAATAGTGCATTAAAACAAGGAAATTCGAAGACACTTTTCTATGTTAACTAACGGCACGGTATCGGACCTTAATATTGACCTATAATTTTTAAATTGGACCACGTATTATATTACAAAGTTATAGTGTATCCTACCACAGGAAATAATTATAGGTCAATTAGGGGGTACACAGCGTGACCCTAAAGTTTACTATGTATGCCTATGCGAAATAAAGTGTTCTGAGAAGCTTAAAATGAGGAAATAAGCGTTCTAAAATGCTTTAAAAATTCAAAGACATTTTTCAATGTTAACTAACGGCACGGTATCGGACCTTAATATTGACCTATAATTTTTAAATTGAACCACGTATTATATTACAGGGTAATAGTGTACCCTACCACAGGAAATAATTATAGGTCATTTAGGGGGTACACAGCGTGACCCTAAATTTTACTATGTATGCTTATGCGAAATAGAGTGTTCTGAGAAGCTTAAAATGAAGAAATAAGCGTTCTAAAATGCTTTAAAAATTCAAAGACATCTTTCAATGGTTAACTAGCGCAAGGCGCAATATCAGACCTTAATATTGACCCATAATATTTAAATTGGACCAGGTATTATATTACAGGGTAATAGTGTAACCTACCACAGGAAATAATTATAGGTCAATTAGGGGGTACACTATGTATATTTTAAATAGTGCATTAAAACAAGGAAATACGAAGACACTTTTCTATGTTAACTAACGGCACGGTATCGGACCTTAATATTGACCTATAATTTTTAAATTGGACCACGTATTATATTATAGGGTAATAGTGTACCCTACCACAGGAAATAATTATAGGTCAATTAGAGGGTACACAGCGTGACCCTAAAGTTTACTATGTATGCCTATGCGAAATAGAGTGTTCTGAGAAGCTTAAAATAAAGAAATAAGCGTTCTAAAATGCTTTAAAAATTCAAAGACATCTTTCAATGGTTAACTAACGCTAGGCGCAATATCAGACCTTAATATTGACCCATAATATTTAAATTGGACCAGGTATTATATTACAGGGTAATAGTGTACCCTGCCACAGGAAATAATTATAGGTCATTTAGGGGGTACACTATGTATATTTTAAATAGTGCATTAAAACAAGGAAATACGAAGACACTTTTCTATGTTAACTAACGGCCCGGTATCGGACCTTAATATTGACCTATAATTTTTAAATTGGACCACGTATTATATTATAGGGTAATAGTGTACCCTACCACAAGAAATAATTATAGGTCAATTAGGGAGTACACAGCGTGACCCTAAAGTTCTCTATGTATGCCTCTGCGAAATAGAGTGTTCTGAGAAGCTTAAAATGAAGAAATAAGCGTTCTAAAATGCTTTAAAAATTCAAAGACATCTTTCAATGTTTAACTAACGCTAGGCGCAATATCAGACCTTAATATTGACCCATAATATTTAAATTGGACCAGGTATTATATTACAGGGTAATAGTGTACCCTACCAAAGGAAATAATTATAAGTCATTTAGGGGGTACACTATGTATATTTTAAATAGTGCATTAAAACAAGGAAATACGAAGACACTTTTCTATGTTAACTAACGGCACGGTATCGGACCTTAATATTGACCTATAATTTTTAAATTGTACCACGTATTATATTACAGGGTAATAGTGTACCTTACCACAGGAAATAATTATAGGTCAATTAGGTGGTACAGAGCGTGACCCTAAAGTCTACTATGTATGCCTATGTGAAATAGAGTGTTCTGAGAAGCTTAAAATGAAGAAATAAGCGTTCTAAAATGCTTTAAAAATTCAAAGACATCTTTCAATGGTTAACTAACGCAAGGCGCGATATCAGACCTTAATATGGAACCATAATATTTCAATTAGACCAGGTATTATATTACAGGGAAATAGTGTACCCTACAACAGGAAATAATTATAGGTCAATTAGGGGGTACACTATGTATATTTTAAATAGTGCATTAAAACAAGGAAATACGAAGACACTTTTCTATGTTAACTAACGGCACGGTATCGGACCTTAATATTGACCTATAATTTTTAAACTGGACCACGTATTATATTACAGGGTTATAGTGTACCCTACCACAGGAAATAATTATAGGTCAATTAGGGGGAACACAGAGTGACCCTAAAGTTTACTATGTATGCCTATGCGAAATAAAGTGTTCTGAGAAGCTTAAAATGAGGAAATAAGCGTTCTAAAATGCTTTAAAAATTCAAAGACATTTTTCTATGTTAACTAACGGCACGGTATCGGACCTTAATATTGACCTATAATTTTTAAATTGGATCACGTATTATATTACAGGGTTATAGTGTTCCCTACCACAGGAAATAATTATAGGTCAATTAGGGGGTACACAGAGTGACCCTAAATTTTACTATGTATGCCTATGCGAAATAGAGTGTTCTGAGAAGCTTAAAATGAAGAAATAAGCGTTCTAAAATGCTTTAAAAATTCAAAGACATCTTTCAATGGTTAACTAGCGCAAGGCGCAATATCAGACCTTAATATTGACCCATAATATTTAAATTGGACCAGGTATTATATTACAGGGTAATAGTGTACCCTACCACAGGAAATAATTATAGGTAAATTAGGGGGTACACTATGTATATTTTAAATAGTGCATTAAAACAAGGAAATACGAAGACACTTTTCTATGTTAACTAACGGCACGGTATCGGACCTTAATATTGACCTATAATTTTTAAATTGTACCACGTATTATATTACAGGGTGATAGTGTACCTTACCACAGGAAATAATTATAGGTCAATTAGGTGGTACACAGCGTGACCCTAAAATTTACTATGTATGCCTATGCGAAATAAAGTGTTCTGAGAAGCTTAAAATGAGGAAATAAGCGTTCTAAAATGCTTTAAAAATTCAAAGACATTTTTCTATGCTAACTAACGGCACGGTATCGGACCTTAATATTGACCTATAATTTTTAAATTGGACCACCTATTATATTTCAGGGTAATAGTGTACCCTACCACAGGAAATAATTATATGTCAATTAGGGGGTACACAGAGTGACTCTAAATTTTACTATGTATGCCTATGCGAAATAGAGTGTTCTGAGCAGCTTAAAATGAAGAAATAAGCGTTCTAAAATGCTTTAAAAATTCAAAGACATCTTTCAATGGTTAACTAGCGCAAGGCGCAATATCAGACCTTAATATTGACCCATAATATTTAAATTGGACCAGGTATTATATTACAGGGTAATAGTGTACCCAACCACAGGAAATAATTATAGGTCAATTAGGGGGTACACTATGTATATTTTAAATAGTGCATTAAAACAAGGAAATACGAAGACACTTTTCTATGTTAACTAACGGCACGGTATCGGACCTTAATATTGACCTATAATTTTTAAATTATACCACGTATTATATTACAGGGTGATAGTGTACCTTACCACAGGAAATAATTATAGGTCAATTAGGTGGTACACAGCGTGACCCTAAAATTTACTATGTATGCCTATGCGAAATAAAGTGTTCTGAGAAGCTTAAAATGAGGAAATAAGCGTTCTAAAATGCTTTAAAAATTCAAAGACATTTTTCTATGCTAACTAACGGCACGGTATCGGACCTTAATATTGACCTATAATTTTTAAATTGGACCACCTATTATATTTCAGGGTAATAGTGTACCCTACCACAGGAAATAATTATATGTCAATTAGGGGGTACACAGAGTGACCCTAAAGTTTACTATATATGCCTATGCGAAATAGAGTGTTCTGAGATGCTTAAAATGAAGAAATAAGCGTTCTAAAATGCTTTAAAAAATCAAAGACATCTTTCAATGGTTAACTAACGCAAGGCGCAATATCAAACCTTAATATTGACCCATAATATTTAAATTGAACCAGGTATTGTATTACAGGGTAATAGTGTACCCTACCACAGGAAATAATTATAGGTCAATTAGGGGGTACACTATGTATATTTTAAATAGTGCATTAAAACAAGGAAATACGAAGACATTTTTCAATGTTAACTAACGGCACGGTATCGGAACTTAATATTGACCTATAATTTTTAAATTGGACCACGTATTATATTACAGGGTAATAGTGTACCCTACCACAGGAAATAATTATAGGTCATTTAGGGGGTACACAGCGTGACCCTAAATTTTACTATGTATGCCTATGCGAAATAGAGTGTTCTGAGAAGCTTAAAATGAAGAAATAAGCGTTCTAAAATATTTTAAAAATTCAAAGACATCTTTCAATGGTTAACTAACGCAAGGCGCAATATCAGACCTTAATATTGACCCATAATATTTGAATTGGACCAGGTATTATATTACAGGGTAATAGTGTACCCTTCCAAAGGAAATAATTATAGGTCAATTAGGGGGTACACAGCGTGACCCTAAAGTTTACTATGTATGCCTATGCGAAATAAAGTGTTCTGAGAAGCTTAAAATGTGGAAATAAGCGTTCTAAAATGCTTTAAAAATTCAAAGACATTTTTCTATGTTAACTAACGGCACGGTATCGGACCTTAATATTGATCTATAATTTTTAAATTGGACCACGTATTATATTACAGGGTAATAGTGTACCCTACCACAGGATATAATTATAGGTCATTTAGGGGGTTCACAGCGTGACCCTAAATTTTACTATGTATGCCTATGCGAAATAGAGTGTTCTGAGATGCTTAAAATGAAGAAATAAGCGTTCTAAAATACTTTAAAAATTCAAAGACATCTTTCAATGGTTAACTAACGCAAGGTGCAATATCAGACCTTAATATTGACCCATAATATTTAAATTGGACCAGGTATTATATTACAGGGTAATAGTGTACCCTACCACAGGAAATAATTATAGGTCAATTAGGGGGTACACTATGTATATTTTAAATAGTGCATTAAAACAAGGAAATTCGAAGACACTTTTCTATGTTAACTAACGGCACGGTATCGGACCTTAATATTGACCTATAATTTTTAAATTGGACCACGTATTATATTACAAAGTTATAGTGTATCCTACCACAGGAAATAATTATAGGTCAATTAGGGGGTACACAGCGTGACCCTAAAGTTTACTATGTATGCCTATGCGAAATAAAGTGTTCTGAGAAGCTTAAAATGAGGAAATAAGCGTTCTAAAATGCTTTAAAAATTCAAAGACATTTTTCAATGTTAACTAACGGCACGGTATCGGACCTTAATATTGACCTATAATTTTTAAATTGAACCACGTATTATATTACAGGGTAATAGTGTACCCTACCACAGGAAATAATTATAGGTCATTTAGGGGGTACACAGCGTGACCCTAAATTTTACTATGTATGCTTATGCGAAATAGAGTGTTCTGAGAAGCTTAAAATGAAGAAATAAGCGTTCTAAAATGCTTTAAAAATTCAAAGACATCTTTCAATGGTTAACTAGCGCAAGGCGCAATATCAGACCTTAATATTGACCCATAATATTTAAATTGGACCAGGTATTATATTACAGGGTAATAGTGTAACCTACCACAGGAAATAATTATAGGTCAATTAGGGGGTACACTATGTATATTTTAAATAGTGCATTAAAACAAGGAAATACGAAGACACTTTTCTATGTTAACTAACGGCACGGTATCGGACCTTAATATTGACCTATAATTTTTAAATTGGACCACGTATTATATTATAGGGTAATAGTGTACCCTACCACAGGAAATAATTATAGGTCAATTAGAGGGTACACAGCGTGACCCTAAAGTTTACTATGTATGCCTATGCGAAATAGAGTGTTCTGAGAAGCTTAAAATGAAGAAATAAGCGTTCTAAAATGCTTTAAAAATTCAAAGACATCTTTCAATGGTTAACTAACGCTAGGCGCAATATCAGACCTTAATATTGACCCATAATATTTAAATTGGACCAGGTATTATATTACAGGGTAATAGTGTACCCTGCCACAGGAAATAATTATAGGTCAATTAGGGGGTACACTATGTATATTTTAAATAGTGCATTAAAACAAGGAAATACGAAGACACTTTTCTATGTTAACTAACGGCCCGGTATCGGACCTTAATATTGACCTATAATTTTTAAATTGGACCACGTATTATATTATAGGGTAATAGTGTACCCTACCACAAGAAATAATTATAGGTCAATTAGGGAGTACACAGCGTGACCCTAAAGTTCTCTATGTATGCCTCTGCGAAATAGAGTGTTCTGAGAAGCTTAAAATGAAGAAATAAGCGTTCTAAAATGCTTTAAAAATTCAAAGACATCTTTCAATGTTTAACTAACGCTAGGCGCAATATCAGACCTTAATATTGACCCATAATATTTAAATTGGACCAGGTATTATATTACAGGGTAATAGTGTACCCTACCAAAGGAAATAATTATAGGTCATTTAGGGGGTACACTATGTATATTTTAAATAGTGCATTAAAACAAGGAAATACGAAGACACTTTTCTATGTTAACTAACGGCACGGTATCGGACCTTAATATTGACCTATAATTTTTAAATTGTACCACGTATTATATTACAGGGTAATAGTGTACCTTACCACAGGAAATAATTATAGGTCAATTAGGTGGTACAGAGCGTGACCCTAAAGTCTACTATGTATGCCTATGTGAAATAGAGTGTTCTGAGAAGCTTAAAATGAAGAAATAAGCGTTCTAAAATGCTTTAAAAATTCAAAGACATCTTTCAATGGTTAACTAACGCAAGGCGCGATATCAGACCTTAATATGGAACCATAATATTTCAATTAGACCAGGTATTATATTACAGGGTAATAGTGTACCCTACAACAGGAAATAATTATAGGTCAATTAGGGGGTACACTATGTATGTTTTAAATAGTGCATTAAAACAAGAAAATACGAAGACACTTTTCTATGTTAACTAACGGCACGGTATCGGACCTTAATATTGACCTATAATTTTTAAATTGGACCACGTATTATATTACAGGGTTATAGTGTACCCTACCACAGGAAATAATTATAGGTCAATTAGGGGGTACACAGAGTGACCCTAAAGTTTACTATGTATGCCTATGCGAAATAAAGTGTTCTGAGAAGCTTAAAATGAGGAAATAAGCGTTCTGAAATGCTTTAAAAATTCAAAGACATTTTTCTATATTAACTAACGGCACGGTATCGGACCTTAATATTGACCTATAATTTTTAAATTGGACCACGTATTATATTACAGGGTAATAGTGTACCCTACCACAGGAAATAATTATAGGTCATTTAGGGGGTACACAGCGTGACCCTAAATTTTACTATGTATGCCTATGCGAAATAGAGTGTTCTGAGATGCTTAAAATGAAGAAATAAGCGTTCAAAAATGCTTTAAAAATTCAAAGACATCTTTCAATGGTTAACTAACGCAAGGCGCAATATCAGACCTTAATATTGACCCATAATATTTAAATTGGACCAGGTATTATATTACAGGGTAATAGTGTACCCTACCACAGGAAATAATTATAGGTCAATTAGGGGGTACACTATGTATATTTTAAATAGTGCATTAATGCAAGGAAATACGAAGACACTTTTCTATGTTAACTAACGGCACGGTATCGGACCTTAATATTGACCTATAATTTTTAAATTGGACCACGTATTATATTACAGGGTTATAGTGTACCCTACAACAGGAAATAATTATAGGTCAATTAGGGGGTACGCAGAGTGACCCTAAAGTTTACTATGTATGCCTATGCGAAATAAAGTGTTCTGAGAAGCTTAAAATGAGGAAATAAGCGTTCTAAAATGCTTTAAAAATTCAAAGACATTTTTCTATGCTAACTAACGGCACGGTATCGGACCTTAATATTGACCTAAAATTTTTAAATTGGACCACCTATTATATTACAGGGTAATAGTGTACCCTACCACAGGAAATAATTATAGGTCAATTAGGGGGTACACAGCGTGACCCTAAAGTTTACTATGTATGCCTATGCGAAATAAAGTGTTCTGAGAAGCTTAAAATGAGGAAATAAGCGTTCTAAAATGCTTTAAAAATTCAAAGACATTTTTCAATGTTAACTAACGGCACGGTATCGGACCTTAATATTGACCCATAATATTTAACTTGAACCAGGTATTATATCAGAGGGTAATAGTGTACCCTACCACAGGAAATAATTATAGGTCAATTAGGGGGTACACTATGTATATTTTAAATAGTGCATTAAAACAAGGAAATTCAAAGACACTTTTCTATGTTAACTAACGGCACGGTATCGGACCTTAATATTGACCTATAATTTTTAAATTGGACCACGTATTATATTACAGGGTTATAGTGTATCCTACCACAGGAAATAATTATAGGTCAATTAGGGGGTACACAGCGTGACCCTAAAGTTTACTATGTATGCCTATGCGAAATAAAGTGTTCTGAGAAGCTTAAAATGAAGAAATAAGCGTTCTAAAATGCTTTAAAAATTCAAAGACATCTTTCAATGGTTAACTAGCGCAAGGCGCAATATCAGACCTTAATATTGACCCATAATATTTAAATTGGACCAGGTATTATATTACAGGGTAGTAGTGTACCCTACCACAGGAAATAATTATAGGTCAATTAGGGGGTACACTATGTATATTTTAAATAGTGCATTAAAACAAGGAAATACGAAGACACTTTTCTATGTTAACTAACGGCACGGTATCGGACCTTAATATTGACCTATAATTTTTAAATTGTACCACGTATTATATTGCAGGGTAATAGTGTACCTTAAAACAGGAAATAATTATAGGTCAATTAGGTGGTACACAGCGTGACCCTAAAATTTACTATGTATGCCTATGCGAAATAGAGTGTTCTGAGAAGCTTAAAATGAAGAAATAAGCGTTCTCAAATGCTTTAAAAATTCAAAGACATCTTTCAATGGTTAACTAACGCAAGGCTCGATATCAGACCTTAATATGGAACCATAATATTTCAATTGGACCAGGTATTATATTACAGGGTAATAGTGTACCCTACAACAGGAAATAATTATAGGTCAATTAGGGGGTACACTATGTATGTTTTAAATAGTGCATTAAAACAAGAAAATACGAAGACACTTTTCTATGTTAACTAACGGCACGGTATCGGACCTTAATATTGACCTATAATTTTTAAATTGGATCACGTATTATATTACAGGGTTATAGTGTACCCTACCACAGGAAATAATTATAGGTCAATTAGGGGGTACACAGAGTGACCCTAAATTTTACTATGTATGCCTATGCGAAATAGAGTGTTCTGAGAAGCTTAAAATGAAGAAATAAGCGTTCTAAAATGCTTTAAAAATTCAAAGACATCTTTCAATGGTTAACTAGCGCAAGGCGCAATATCAGACCTTAATATTGACCCATAATATTTAAATTGGACCAGGTATTATATTACAGGGTAATAGTGTACCCTACCACAGGAAATAATTATAGGTAAATTAGGGGGTACACTATGTATATTTTAAATAGTGCATTAAAACAAGGAAATACGAAGACACTTTTCTATGTTAACTAACGGCACGGTATCGGACCTTAATATTGACCTATAATTTTTAAATTGTACCACGTATTATATTACAGGGTGATAGTGTACCTTACCACAGGAAATAATTATAGGTCAATTAGGTGGTACACAGCGTGACCCTAAAATTTACTATGTATGCCTATGCGAAATAAAGTGTTCTGAGAAGCTTAAAATGAGGAAATAAGCGTTCTAAAATGCTTTAAAAATTCAAAGACATTTTTCTATGCTAACTAACGGCACGGTATCGGACCTTAATATTGACCTATAATTTTTAAATTGGACCACCTATTATATTTCAGGGTAATAGTGTACCCTACCACAGGAAATAATTATATGTCAATTAGGGGGTACACAGAGTGACTCTAAATTTTACTATGTATGCCTATGCGAAATAGAGTGTTCTGAGCAGCTTAAAATGAAGAAATAAGCGTTCTAAAATGCTTTAAAAATTCAAAGACATCTTTCAATGGTTAACTAGCGCAAGGCGCAATATCAGACCTTAATATTGACCCATAATATTTAAATTGGACCAGGTATTATATTACAGGGTAATAGTGTACCCAACCACAGGAAATAATTATAGGTCAATTAGGGGGTACACTATGTATATTTTAAATAGTGCATTAAAACAAGGAAATACGAAGACACTTTTCTATGTTAACTAACGGCACGGTATCGGACCTTAATATTGACCTATAATTTTTAAATTATACCACGTATTATATTACAGGGTGATAGTGTACCTTACCACAGGAAATAATTATAGGTCAATTAGGTGGTACACAGCGTGACCCTAAAATTTACTATGTATGCCTATGCGAAATAAAGTGTTCTGAGAAGCTTAAAATGAGGAAATAAGCGTTCTAAAATGCTTTAAAAATTCAAAGACATTTTTCTATGCTAACTAACGGCACGGTATCGGACCTTAATATTGACCTATAATTTTTAAATTGGACCACCTATTATATTTCAGGGTAATAGTGTACCCTACCACAGGAAATAATTATATGTCAATTAGGGGGTACACAGAGTGACCCTAAAGTTTACTATATATGCCTATGCGAAATAGAGTGTTCTGAGATGCTTAAAATGAAGAAATAAGCGTTCTAAAATGCTTTAAAAAATCAAAGACATCTTTCAATGGTTAACTAACGCAAGGCGCAATATCAAACCTTAATATTGACCCATAATATTTAAATTGAACCAGGTATTGTATTACAGGGTAATAGTGTACCCTACCACAGGAAATAATTATAGGTCAATTAGGGGGTACACTATGTATATTTTAAATAGTGCATTAAAACAAGGAAATACGAAGACATTTTTCAATGTTAACTAACGGCACGGTATCGGAACTTAATATTGACCTATAATTTTTAAATTGGACCACGTATTATATTACAGGGTAATAGTGTACCCTACCACAGGAAATAATTATAGGTCATTTAGGGGGTACACAGCGTGACCCTAAATTTTACTATGTATGCCTATGCGAAATAGAGTGTTCTGAGAAGCTTAAAATGAAGAAATAAGCGTTCTAAAATATTTTAAAAATTCAAAGACATCTTTCAATGGTTAACTAACGCAAGGCGCAATATCAGACCTTAATATTGACCCATAATATTTGAATTGGACCAGGTATTATATTACAGGGTAATAGTGTACCCTTCCAAAGGAAATAATTATAGGTCAATTAGGGGGTACACAGCGTGACCCTAAAGTTTACTATGTATGCCTATGCGAAATAAAGTGTTCTGAGAAGCTTAAAATGTGGAAATAAGCGTTCTAAAATGCTTTAAAAATTCAAAGACATTTTTCTATGTTAACTAACGGCACGGTATCGGACCTTAATATTGATCTATAATTTTTAAATTGGACCACGTATTATATTACAGGGTAATAGTGTACCCTACCACAGGATATAATTATAGGTCATTTAGGGGGTTCACAGCGTGACCCTAAATTTTACTATGTATGCCTATGCGAAATAGAGTGTTCTGAGATGCTTAAAATGAAGAAATAAGCGTTCTAAAATACTTTAAAAATTCAAAGACATCTTTCAATGGTTAACTAACGCAAGGCGCAATATCAGACCTTAATATTGACCCATAATATTTAAATTGGACCAGGTATTATATTACAGGGTAATAGTGTACCCTACCACAGGAAATAATTATAGGTCAATTAGGGGGTACACTATGTATATTTTAAATAGTGCATTAAAACAAGGAAATTCGAAGACACTTTTCTATGTTAACTAACGGCACGGTATCGGACCTTAATATTGACCTATAATTTTTAAATTGGACCACGTATTATATTACAAAGTTATAGTGTATCCTACCACAGGAAATAATTATAGGTCAATTAGGGGGTACACAGCGTGACCCTAAAGTTTACTATGTATGCCTATGCGAAATAAAGTGTTCTGAGAAGCTTAAAATGAGGAAATAAGCGTTCTAAAATGCTTTAAAAATTCAAAGACATTTTTCAATGTTAACTAACGGCACGGTATCGGACCTTAATATTGACCTATAATTTTTAAATTGAACCACGTATTATATTACAGGGTAATAGTGTACCCTACCACAGGAAATAATTATAGGTCATTTAGGGGGTACACAGCGTGACCCTAAATTTTACTATGTATGCTTATGCGAAATAGAGTGTTCTGAGAAGCTTAAAATGAAGAAATAAGCGTTCTAAAATGCTTTAAAAATTCAAAGACATCTTTCAATGGTTAACTAGCGCAAGGCGCAATATCAGACCTTAATATTGACCCATAATATTTAAATTGGACCAGGTATTATATTACAGGGTAATAGTGTAACCTACCACAGGAAATAATTATAGGTCAATTAGGGGGTACACTATGTATATTTTAAATAGTGCATTAAAACAAGGAAATACGAAGACACTTTTCTATGTTAACTAACGGCACGGTATCGGACCTTAATATTGACCTATAATTTTTAAATTGGACCACGTATTATATTATAGGGTAATAGTGTACCCTACCACAGGAAATAATTATAGGTCAATTAGAGGGTACACAGCGTGACCCTAAAGTTTACTATGTATGCCTATGCGAAATAGAGTGTTCTGAGAAGCTTAAAATAAAGAAATAAGCGTTCTAAAATGCTTTAAAAATTCAAAGACATCTTTCAATGGTTAACTAACGCTAGGCGCAATATCAGACCTTAATATTGACCCATAATATTTAAATTGGACCAGGTATTATATTACAGGGTAATAGTGTACCCTGCCACAGGAAATAATTATAGGTCATTTAGGGGGTACACTATGTATATTTTAAATAGTGCATTAAAACAAGGAAATACGAAGACACTTTTCTATGTTAACTAACGGCCCGGTATCGGACCTTAATATTGACCTATAATTTTTAAATTGGACCACGTATTATATTATAGGGTAATAGTGTACCCTACCACAAGAAATAATTATAGGTCAATTAGGGAGTACACAGCGTGACCCTAAAGTTCTCTATGTATGCCTCTGCGAAATAGAGTGTTCTGAGAAGCTTAAAATGAAGAAATAAGCGTTCTAAAATGCTTTAAAAATTCAAAGACATCTTTCAATGTTTAACTAACGCTAGGCGCAATATCAGACCTTAATATTGACCCATAATATTTAAATTGGACCAGGTATTATATTACAGGGTAATAGTGTACCCTACCAAAGGAAATAATTATAAGTCATTTAGGGGGTACACTATGTATATTTTAAATAGTGCATTAAAACAAGGAAATACGAAGACACTTTTCTATGTTAACTAACGGCACGGTATCGGACCTTAATATTGACCTATAATTTTTAAATTGTACCACGTATTATATTACAGGGTAATAGTGTACCTTACCACAGGAAATAATTATAGGTCAATTAGGTGGTACAGAGCGTGACCCTAAAGTCTACTATGTATGCCTATGTGAAATAGAGTGTTCTGAGAAGCTTAAAATGAAGAAATAAGCGTTCTAAAATGCTTTAAAAATTCAAAGACATCTTTCAATGGTTAACTAACGCAAGGCGCGATATCAGACCTTAATATGGAACCATAATATTTCAATTAGACCAGGTATTATATTACAGGGAAATAGTGTACCCTACAACAGGAAATAATTATAGGTCAATTAGGGGGTACACTATGTATATTTTAAATAGTGCATTAAAACAAGGAAATACGAAGACACTTTTCTATGTTAACTAACGGCACGGTATCGGACCTTAATATTGACCTATAATTTTTAAACTGGACCACGTATTATATTACAGGGTTATAGTGTACCCTACCACAGGAAATAATTATAGGTCAATTAGGGGGAACACAGAGTGACCCTAAAGTTTACTATGTATGCCTATGCGAAATAAAGTGTTCTGAGAAGCTTAAAATGAGGAAATAAGCGTTCTAAAATGCTTTAAAAATTCAAAGACATTTTTCTATGTTAACTAACGGCACGGTATCGAACCTTAATATTGACCTATAATTTTTAAATTGGACCACCTATTATATTACAGGGTAATAGTGTACCCTACCACAGGAAATAATTATAGGTCATTTAGGGGGTACACAGCGTGACCCTAAATTTTACTATGTATGCCTATGCGAAATAGAGTGTTCTGAGAAGCTTAAAATGAAGAAATAAGCGTTCTAAAATGCTTTAAAAATTCAAAGACATCTTTCAATGGTTAACTAACGCAAGGCGCAATATCAGACCTTAATATTGACCCATAAAATTTAAATTGGACCAGGTATTATATTACAGGGTAATAGCGTACCTTACCAAAGGAAATAATTATAGGTCAATTAGGGGGTACACAGCGTGACCCTAAAGTTTACTATGTATGCCTATGCGAAATAAAGTGTTCTGAGAAGCTTAAAATGAGGAAATAAGCGTTCTAAAATGCTTTAAAAATTCAAAGACATCTTTCAATGGTTAACTAACGCAAGGCGCAATATCAGACCTTAATATTGACCCATAATATTTAAATTGGACCAGGTATTATATTACAGGGTAATAGTGTACCCTACCACAGGAAATAATTATAGGTCAATTAGGGGGTACACTATGTATATTTTAAATAGTGCATTAAAACAAGGAAATACGAAGACACTTTTCTATGTTAACTAACGGCACGGTATCGGACCTTAATATTGACCTATAATTTTTAAACTGGACCACGTATTATATTATAGGGGTTATAGTGTACCCTACCACAGGAAATAATTATAGGTCATTTAGGGGGTACACAGCGTGATCCTAAATTTTACTATGTATGCCTATGCGAAATAAAGTGTTCTGAGAAGCTTAAAATGAAGAAATAAGCGTTCTAAAATGCTTTAAAAATTCAAAGACATCTTTCAATGGTTAACTAACGCAAGGCGCAATATCAGACCTTAATATTGACCCATAAAATTTAAATTGGACCAGGTATTATATTACAGGGTAATAGCGTACCCTACCAAAGGAAATAATTATAGGTCAATTAGGGGGTACACAGCGTGACCCTAAAGTTTACTATGTATGCCTATGCGAAATAAAGTGTTCTGAGAAGCTTAAAATGAGGAAATAAGCGTTCTAAAATGCTTTAAAAATTCAAAGACATTTTTCTATGTTAACTAACGGCACGGTATCGGACCTTAATATTGACCTATAATTTTTAAATTGGACCACGTATTATATTACAGGGTAATAGTGTACCCTACCACAGGAAATAATTATAGGTCTTTTAGGGGTACACAGCGTGACCCTAAATTTTACTATGTATGCCTATGCGAAATAGAGTGTTCTGAGAAGCTTAAAATGAAGAAATAAGCGTTCTAAAATGCTTTAAAAATTCAAAGACATCTTTCAATGGTTAACTAACGCAAGGCGCAATATCAGACCTTAATATTGACCCATAAAATTTAAATTGGACCAGGTATTATATTACAGGGTAATAGCGTACCCTACCAAAGGAAATAATTATAGGTCAATTAGGGGGTACACAGCGTGACCCTAAAGTTTACTATGTATGCCTATGCGAAATAAAGTGTTCTGAGAAGCTTAAAATGAGGTAATAAGCGTTCTAAAATGCTTTAAAAATTCAAAGACATTTTTCTATGTTAACTAACGGCACGGTATCGGACCTTAATATTGACCTATAATTTTTTAAATTGGACCACGTATTATATTACAGGGTAATAGTGTACCCTACCACAGGAAATAATTATAGGTCTTTTAGGGGGTACACAGCGTGACCCTAAATTTTACTATGTATGCCTATGCGAAATAGAGTGTTCTGAGATGCTTAAAATGAAGAAATAAGCGTTCTAAAATGCTTTAAAAATTCAAAGACATCTTCCAATGGTTAACTAACGCAAGGCGCAATATCAGACCTTAATATTGACCCATAATATTTAAATTGGACCAGGTATTATATTACAGGGTAATAGTGTACCCTACCACAGGATATAATTATAGGTCAATTAGGGGGTACACTATGTATATTTTAAATAGTGCATTAAAACAAGGAAATACGAAGACACTTTTCTATGTTAACTAACGGCACGGTATCGGACCTTAATATTGACCTATAATTTTTAAATTGGACCACGTATTATATTACAGGGTTATAGTGTACCCTACCACAGGAAATAATTATAGGTCAATTAGGGGGTACACAGAGTGACCCTAAAGTTTACTATATATGCCTATGCGAAATAGAGTGTTCTGAGATGCTTAAAATGAAGAAATAAGCGTTCTAAAATGCTTTAAAAATTCAAAGACATCTTTCAATGGTTAACTAACGCAAGGCGCAATATCAGACCTTAATATTGACCCATAATATTTAAATTGGACCAGGTATTATATTACAGGGTAATAGTGTACCCTACCACAGGAAATAATTATAGGTCAATTAGGGGGTACACTATGTATATTTTAAATAGTGCATTAAAACAAGGAAATACGAAGACACTTTTCTATGCTAACTAACGGCACGGTATCGGACCTTAATATTGACCTATAATTTTTAAACTGGACCACGTATTATATTACAGGGTTATAGTGTACCCTACCACAGGAAATAATTATGGGTCAATTAGGGGGAACACAGAGTGACCCTAAAGTTTACTATGTATGCCTATGCGAAATAAAGTGTTCTGAGAAGCTTAAAATGAGGAAATAAGCGTTCTAAAATGCTTTAAAAATTCAAAGACATTTTTCTATGTTAACTAACGGCACGGTATCGAACCTTAATATTGACCTATAAATTTTAAATTGGACCACCTATTATATTACAGGGAAATAGTGTACCCTACCACAGGAAATAATTATAGGTCATTTAGGGGGTACACTATGTATATTTTAAATAGTGCATTAAAACAAGGAAATACGAAGACACTTTTCTATGTTAAGTAACGGCACGGTATCGGACCTTAATATTGACCTATAATTTTTAAATTGTACCACGTATTATATTACAGGGTAATAGTGTACCTTACCACAGGAAATAATTATAGGTCAATTAGGTGGTACACAGCCTGACCCTAAAATTTACTATGTATGCCTATGCGAAATAGAGTGTTCTGAGAAGCTTAAAATGAAGAAATAAGCGTTCTAAAATGCTTTAAAAATTCAAAGACATCTTTCAATGGTTAACTAACGCAAGGCGCGATATCAGACCTTAATATTGACCCATAAAATTTCAATTGGACCAGGCATTATATTACAGGGTAATAGTGTACCCTACAACAGGAAATAATTATAGGTCAATTAGGGGGTACACAGCGGACCCTAAAGTTTACTATGTATGCCTATGCGAAATAAAGTGTTCAGAGAAGCTTAAAATGAGGAAATAAGCGTTCTAAAATGCTTTAAAAATTCAAAGACATTTTTCTATGTTAACTAACGGCACGGTATCGGACCTTAATATTGACCTATAATTTTTAAATTGGACCACGTATTATATTACAGGGTAATAGTGTACCCTACCACAGGAAATAATTATAGGTCATTTAGGGGGTACTCAGCGTGACCCTAAATTTTACTATGTATGCCTATGCGAAATAGAGTGTTCTGAGATGCTTAAAATTAAGAAATAAGCGTTCTAAAATGCTTTAAAAATTCAAAGACATCTTCCAATGGTTAACTAATGCAAGGTGCAATATCAAACCTTAATATTGACCCATAATATTTAAATTGGACCAGGTATTATATTACAGGGTAATAGTGTACCCTAAAACAGGATATAATTATAGGTCAATTAGGGGGTACACTATGTATATTTTAAATAGTGCATTAAAACAAGGAAATACGAAGACACTTTTCTATGTTAACTAACGGCACGGTATCGGACCTTAATATTGACCTATAATTTTTAAATTGGACCACGTATTATATTACAGGGTTATAGTGTACCCTACCACAGGAAATAATATAGGTCATTTAGGGGGTACACAGAGTGACCCTAAAGTTTACTATGTATGCCTATGCGAAATAGAGTGTTCTGAGATGCTTAAAATGAAGAAATAAGCGTTCTAAAATGCTTTAAAAATTCAAAGACATCTTTCAATGGATAACTAACGCAAGGCGCAATATCAGACCTTAATATTGACCCATAATATTTAAATTGGACCAGGTATTATATTACAGGGTAATAGTGTACCCTACCACAGGAAATAATTATAGGTCAATTAGGGGGTACACTATGTATATTTTAAATAGTGCATTAAAACAAGGAAATACGAAGACATTTTTCAATGTTAACTAACGGCACGGTATCGGAACTTAATATTGACCTATAATTTTTAAATTGGGCCACGTATTATATTACAGGGTAATAGTGTACCCTATCACAGGAAATAATTATAGGTCAATTAGAGGGTACACAGCGTGACCCTAAAGTTTACTATGTATGCCTATGCGAAATAGAGTGTTCTGAGAAGCTTAAAATGAAGAAATTAGCGTTCTAAAATGCTTTAAAAATTCAATGAAATTTTTCAATGGTTAACTAACGCAAGGCGCAATATCAGACCTTAATATTGACCCATAATATTTGAATTGGACCAGGTATTATATTCCAGGGTAATAGTGCACCCTACCACAGGAAATAATTATAGGTCAATTAGGGGGTACACTATGTATATTTTAAATAGTGCATTAAAACAAGGAAATACGAAGACACTTTTCTATGTTAACTAACGGCACGGTATCGGACCTTAATATTGACCTATATTTTTTAAATTGGACCACGTATTATATTACATGATAATAGTGTACCCTACCACAGGAAATAATTATAGGTCAATTACGGGGTACACAGTGTGACCCTAAAGTTTACTATGTATGCCTAAGCGAAATAGAGTGTTCTGAGATGCTTAAAATGAAGAAATAAGCGTTCTAAAATGCTTTAAAAATTCAAAGACATCTTTCAATGGTTAACTAACGCAAGGCGCGATATCAGACCTTAATATGGAACCATAATATTTCAATTGGACCAGGTATTATATTACAGGGTAATAGTGTACCCTACAACAGGAAATAATTATAGGTCAATTAGGGGGTACACTATGTATGTTTTAAATAGAGCATTAAAACAAGAAAATACGAAGACACTTTTCTATGTTAACTAACGACACGGTATCGGACCTTAATATTGACCTATAATTTTTAAATTGGACCACGTATTATATTACAGGGTTATAGTGTACCCTACCACAGGAAATAATTATAGGTCAATTAGGGGGTACACAGCGTGACCCTAAAGTTTACTATGTATGCCTATGCGAAATAAAGTGTTCTGAGAAGCTTAAAATGAGGAAATAAGCGTTCTAAAATGCTTTAAAAATTCAAAGAAATTTTTCTATGTTAACTAACGGCACGGTATCGGACCTTAATATTGACCTATAATTTTTAAATTGGACCACGTATTATATTACAGGGTAATAGTGTACCCTACCACAGGAAATAATTATAGGTCAATTAGGGGGTACACAGCGTGACCCTAAAGTTTACTATGTATGCCTATGCGAAATAAAGTGTTCTGAGAAGCTTAAAATGAAGAAATAAGCGTTCTAAAATGCTTTAAAAATTCAAAGACTTCTTTCAATGGTTAACTAACGCAAGGCGCAATATCAAACCTTAATATTGACCCATAATATTTAAATTGAACCAGGTATTGTATTACAGGGTAATAGTGTACCCTACCACAGGAAATAATTATAGGTCAATTAGGGGGTACACTATGTATATTTTAAATAGTGCATTAAAACAAGGAAATACGAAGACATTTTTCAATGTTAACTAACGGTACGGTATCGTTACTTAATATTGACCTATAATTTTTAAATTGGACCACGTATTATATTACAGGGTAATAGTGTACCCTACCACAGGAAATAATTATAGGTCATTTAGGGGGTACACAGCGTGACCCTAAATTTTACTATGTATACCTATGCGAAATAGAGTGTTCTGAGAAGCTTAAAATGAAGAAATAAGCGTTCTAAAATGCTTTAAAAATTCAAAGACATCTTTCAATGGTTAACTAACGCAAGGCGCAATATCAGACCTTAATATTGACCCATAAAATTTAAATTGGAAAAGGTAGGATATTACAGGGTAATAGCGTACCCTACCAAAGGAAATAATTATAGGTCAATTAGGGGGTACACAGCGTGACCCTAAAGTTTACTATGTATGCCTATGCAAAATAAAGTGTTCTGAGAAGCTTAAAATGAGGAAATAAGCGTTCTAAAATGCTTTAAAAATTCAAAGACATTTTTCTATGTTAACTAACGGCACGGTATCGGACCTTAATATTGACCTATAATTTTTAAATTGGACCACGTATTATATTACAGGGTAATAGTGTACCCTACCACAGGAAATAATTATAGGTCATTTTGGGGGTACACAGCGTGACCCTAAAGTTTACTATGTATGCCTATGCGAAATAAAGTGTTCTGAGAAGCTTAAAATGAGGAAATAAGCGTTCTAAAATGCTTTAAAAATTCAATGACATTTTTCTATGCTAACTAACGGCACGGTATCGGACATTAATATTGACCTAAAATTTTTAAATTGGACCACCTATTATATTACAGGGTAATAGTGTACCTTACCACAGGAAATAATTATAGGTAAATTAGGGGGTACACAGCGTGACCCTAAAGTTTACTATGTATGCCTATGCAAAATAAAGTGTTCTGAGAAGCTTAAAATGAAGGAATAAGCGTTCTAAAATGCTTTAAAAATTCAAAGACATCTTTCAATGGTTAACTAACGCAAGGCGCAATATCAAACCTTAATATTGACCCATAATATTTAAATTGAACCAGGTATTGTATTACAGGGTAATAGTGTACCCTACCACAGGAAATAATTATAGGTCAATTAGGGGGTACACTATGTATATTTTAAATAGTGCATTAAAACAAGGAAATACGAAGACATTTTTCAATGTTAACTAACGGCACGGTATCGGAACTTAATATTGACCTATAATTTTTAAATTGGGCCACGTATTATATTACAGGGTAATAGTGTACCCTACCACAGGAAATAATTATAGGTCAATTAGAGGGTACACAGCGTGACCCTAAAGTTTACTATGTATGCCTATGCGAAATAGAGTGTTCTGAGAAGCTTAAAATGAAGAAATTAGCGTTCTAAAATGCTTTAAAAATTCAATGAAATTTTTCAATGGTTAACTAACGCAAGGCGCAATATCAGACCTTAATATTGACCCATAATATTTGAATTGGACCAGGTATTATATTCCAGGGTAATAGTGCACCCTACCACAGGAAATAATTATAGGTCAATTAGGGGGTACACTATGTATATTTTAAATAGTGCATTAAAACAAGGAAATACGAAGACACTTTTCTATGTTAACTAACGGCACGGTATCGGACCTTAATATTGACCTATATTTTTTAAATTGGACCACGTATTATATTACATGATAATAGTGTACCCTACCACAGGAAATAATTATAGGTCAATTAGGGGGTACACAGTGTGACCCTAAAGTTTACTATGTATGCCTTAGCGAAATAGAGTGTTCTGAGATGCTTAAAATGAAGAAATAAGCGTTCTAAAATGCTTTAAAAATTCAAAGACATCTTCCAATGGTTAACTAACGCAAGGCGCAATATCAGACCTTAATATTGACCCATAATATTTAAATTGGACCAGGTATTATATTACAGGGTAATAGTGTACCCTACCACAGGATATAATTATAGGTCAATTAGGGGGTACACTATGTATATTTTAAATAGTGCATTAAAACAAGGAAATACGAAGACACTTTTCTATGTTAACTAACGGCAAGGTATCGGACCTTAATATTGACCTATAATTTTTAAATTGGACCACGTATTATATTACAGGGTTATAGTGTACCCTACCACAGGAAATAATTATAGGTCAATTAGGGGGTACACAGAGTGACCCTAAAGTTTACTATATATGCCTATGCGAAATAGAGTGTTCTGAGATGCTTAAAATGAAGAAATAAGCGTTCTAAAATGCTTTAAAAATTCAAAGACATCTTTCAATGGTTAACTAACGCAAGGCGCAATATCAGACCTTAATATTGACCCATAATATTTAAATTGGACCAGGTATTATATTACAGGGTAATAGTGTACCCTACCACAGGAAATAATTATAGGTCAATTAGGGGGTACACTATGTATATTTTAAATAGTGCATTAAAACAAGGAAATACGAAGACACTTTTCTATGTTAACTAACGGCACGGTATCGGACCTTAATATTGACCTATAATTTTTAAACTGGACCACGTATTATATTACAGGGTTATAGTGTACCCTACCACAGGAAATAATTATAGGTCAATTAGGGGGAACACAGAGTGACCCTAAAGTTTACTATGTATGCCTATGCGAAATAAAGTGTTCTGAGAAGCTTAAAATGAGGAAATAAGCGTTCTAAAATGCTTTAAAAATTCAAAGACATTTTTCTATGTTAACTAACGGCACGGTATCGAACCTTAATATTGACCTATAATTTTTAAATTGGACCACCTATTATATTACAGGGTAATAGTGTACCCTACCACAGGAAATAATTATAGGTCAATTAGGGGGAACACAGAGTGACCCTAAAGTTTACTATGTATGCCTATGCGAAATAGAGTGTTCTGAGAAGCTTAAAATGAAGAAATAAGCGTTCTAAAATGCTTTAAAAATTCAAAGACATCTTTCAATGGTTAACTAACGCAAGGCGCGATATCAGACCTTAATATGGAACCATAATATTTCAATTGGACCAGGTATTATATTACAGGGTAATAGTGTACCCTACAACAGGAAATAATTATAGGTCAATTAGGGGGTACACTATGTATGTTTTAAATAGTGCATTAAAACAAGAAAATACGAAGACACTTTTCTATGTTAACTAACGACACGGTATCGGACCTTAATATTGACCTATAATTTTTAAATTGGACCACGTATTATATTACAGGGTTATAGTGTACCCTACCACAGGAAATAATTATAGGTCAATTAGGGGGTACACAGCGTGACCCTAAAGTTTACTATGTATGCCTATGCGAAATAAAGTGTTCTGAGAAGCTTAAAATGAGGAAATAAGCGATCTAAAATGCTTTAAAAATTCAAAGAAATTTTTCTATGTTAACTAACGGCACGGTATCGGACCTTAATATTGACCTATAATTTTTAAATTGGACCACGTATTATATTACAGGGTAATAGTGTACCCTACCACAGGAAATAATTATAGGTCAATTAGGGGGTACACAGCGTGACCCTAAAGTTTACTATGTATGCCTATGCGAAATAAAGTGTTCTGAGAAGCTTAAAATGAAGAAATAAGCGTTCTAAAATGCATTAAAAATTCAAATACATCTTTCAATGGTTAACTAACGCAAGGCGCAATATCAAACCTTAATATTGACCCATAATATTTAAATTGAACCAGGTATTGTATTACAGGGTAATAGTGTACCCTACCACAGGAAATAATTATAGGTCAATTAGGGGGTACACTATGTATATTTTAAATAGTGCATTAAAACAAGGAAATACGAAGACATTTTTCAATGTTAACTAACGGCACGGTATCGTAACTTAATATTGACCTATAATTTTTAAATTGGACCACGTATTATATTACAGGGTAATAGTGTACCCTACCACAGGAAATAATTATAGGTCATTTAGGGGGTACACAGCGTGACCCTAAATTTTACTATGTATGCCTGTGCGAAATAGAGTGTTCTGAGAAGCTTAAAATGAAGAAATAAGCGTTCTAAAATGCTTTAAAAATTCAAAGACATCTTTCAATGGTTAACTAACGCAAGGCGCAATATCAGACCTTAATATTGACCCATAAAATTTAAATTGGAAAAGGTAGGATATTACAGGGTAATAGCGTACCCTACCAAAGGAAATAATTATAGGTCAATTAGGGGGTACACAGCGTTACCCTAAAGTTTACTATGTATGCCTATGCAAAATAAAGTGTTCTGAGAAGCTTAAAATGAGGAAATAAGCGTTCTAAAATGCTTTAAAAATTCAAAGACATTTTTCTATGTTAACTAACGGCACGGTATCGGACCTTAATATTGACCTATAATTTTTAAATTGGACCACGTATTATATTACAGGGTAATAGTGTACCCTACCACAGGAAATAATTATAGGTCATTTAGGGGGTACACAGCGTGACCCTAAAGTTTACTATGTATGCCTATGCGAAATAAAGTGTTCTGAGAAGCTTAAAATGAGGAAATAAGCGTTCTAAAATGCTTTAAAAATTCAATGACATTTTTCTATGCTAACTAACGGGACGGTATCGGACATTAATATTGACCTATAATTTTTAAATTGGACCACCTATTATATTACAGGGTAATAGTGTACCTTACCACAGGAAATAATTATAGGTAAATTAGGGGGTACACAGCGTGACCCTAAAGTTTACTATGTATGCCTATGCAAAATAAAGTGTTCTGAGAAGCTTAAAATGAAGGAATAAGCGTTCTAAAATGCTTTAAAAATTCAAAGACATCTTTCAATGGTTAACTAACGCAAGGCGCAATATCAAACCTTAATATTGACCCATAATATTTAAATTGAACCAGGTATTGTATTACAGGGTAATAGTGTACCCTACCACAGGAAATAATTATAGGTCAATTAGGGGGTACACTATGTATATTTTAAATAGTGCATTAAAACAAGGAAATATGAAAACATTTTTCAATGTTAACTAACGGTACGGTATCGGAACTTAATATTGACCTATAATTTTTAAATTGGACCACGTATTATATTACAGGGTAATAGTGTGCCCTACCACAGGAAATAATTATAGGTCATTTAGGGGGTACACAGCGTGACCCTAAATTTTACTATGTATGCCTATGCGAAATAGAGTGTTCTGAGAAGCTTAAAATGAAGAAATAAGCGTTCTAAAATGCTTTAAAAATTCAAAGACATCTTTCAATGGTTAACTAACGCAAGGCGCAATATAAGACATTAATATTGACCCATAATATTAAATTGGACCAGGTATTATATTACAGGGTAATAGTGTACCCCACCAAAGGAAATAATTATAGGTCAATTAGGGGGTACACAGCGTGACCCTAAAGTTTACTATGTATGCCTATGCGAAATAAAGTGTTCTGAGAAGCTTAAAATGAGGAAATAAGCGTTCTAAAATGCTTTAAAAATTCAAAGACATTTTTCTATGTTAACTAACGGCACGGTATCGGACCTTAATATTGACCTATAATTTTTAAATTGGACCACGTATTATATTACAGGGTAATAGTGTACCCTACCACAGGATATAATTATAGGTCATTTAGGGGGTACACAGCGTGACCCTAAATTTTACTATGTATGCCTATGCGAAATAGAGTGTTCTGAGATGCTTAAAATGAAGAAATAAGCGTTCTAAAATGCTTTAAAAATTCAAAGACATCTTTCAATGGTTAACTAACGCAAGGCGCAATATCAGACCTTAATATTGATCCATAATATTTAAATTGGACGAGGTATTATATTACAGGGTATTAGTGTACCCTACCACAGGAAATAATTATAGGTCAATTAGGGGGTACACTATGTATATTTTAAATAGTGCATTAAAACAAGGAAATACGAAGACACTTTTCTATGTTAACT
Source organism: Parasteatoda tepidariorum (assembly GCF_982258835.1). NCBI lineage: Eukaryota > Metazoa > Arthropoda > Arachnida > Araneae > Theridiidae > Parasteatoda > Parasteatoda tepidariorum. The sequence continues at coordinate 1,119,958 of NW_028257375.1, read as the reverse complement.
AACGGCACGGTATCGGACCTTAACATTGACCTATAATTTTTAAATTGGACCACGTATTATATTACAGGATTATAGTGTACCCTACCACAGGAAATAATTATAGGTCAATTAGGGGGTACACAGAGAGACCCTAAATTTTACTATGTATGCCTATGCGAAATAAAGTGTTCTGAAAAGCTTAAAATGAGGAAATAAGCGTTCTAAAATGCTTTAAAAATTCAAAGACATTTTTCAATGTTAACTAACGGCACGGTATCGGACCTTAATATTGACCTATAATTTTTAAATTGGACCACGTATTATATTACAGGGTAATAGTGTACCCTACCACAGTAAATAATTATAGGTCATTTAGGGGGTACACAGCGTGACCCTAAATTTTACTATGTATGCTTATGCGAAATAGAGTGTTCTGAGAAGCTTGAAATGAAGAAATAAGCGTTCTAAAATGCTTTAAAAATTCAAAGACATCTTTCAATGGTTAACTAGCGCAAGGCGCAATATCAGACCTTAATATTGATCCATAATATTTAAATTGGACGAGGTATTAGATTACAGGGTATTAGTGTACCCTACCACAGGAAATAATTATAGGCCATTTAGGGGGTACACAGCGTGACCCTAAATTTTACAATGTATGCCTATGCGAAATAGAGTGTTCTGAGAAGCTTAAAATGAAGAAATAAGCGTTCTAAAATGCTTTAAAAATTCAAAGACATCTTTCAATGGTTAACTAACGCAAGGCGCAATATCAGACCTTAATATTGACCCATAATATTTAAATTGGACCAGGTATTATATTACAGGGTAATAGTGTACCCTTCCAAAGGAAATAATTATAGGTCAATTAGGGGGTACACAGCGTGACCCTAAAGTTTACTATGTATGCCTATGCGAAATAAAGTGTTCTGAGAAGCTTAAAATGAGGAAATAAGCGTTCTAAAATGCTTTAAAAATTCAAAGACATTTTTCTATGTTAACAAACGGCACGGTATCGGACCTTAATATTGACCTATAATTTTTAAATTGGACCACCTATTATATTACAGGGTAATTGTGTACCCTACCACAGGAAATAATTATAGGTCATTTAGGGGGTACACTATGTATATTTTAAATGGTGCATTAAAACAAGGAAATACGAAGACACTTTTCTATGTTAACTAACGGCACGGTATCGGACCTTAATATTGACCTATAATTTTTAAATTGTACCACGTGTATTATATTACAGGGTAATAGTGTACCTTACCACAGGAAATAATTATAGGTCAATTAGGTGGTACACAGCGTGACCCTAAAATTTACTATGTATGCCTATGCGAAATAGAGTGTTCTGAGAAGCTTAAAATGAAGAAATAAGCGTTCTAAAATGCTTTAAAAATTCAAAGACATCTTTCAATGGTTAACTAACGCAAGGCGCGATATCAGACCTTAATATGGAACCATAATATTTCAATTGGACCAGGTATTATATTACAGGGTAATAGTGTACCCTACAACAGGAAATAATTATAGGTCAATTAGGGGGTACACTATGTATGTTTTAAATAGTGCATTAAAACAAGAAAATACGAAGACACTTTTCTATGTTAACTAACGCCACGGTATAGGACCTTAATATTGACCTATAATTTTTAAATTGGACCACGTATTATATTACAGGGTTATAGTGTACCCTACCACAGGAAATAATTATAGGTCAATTAGGGGGTACACAGAGTGACCCTAAAGTTTACTATGTATGCCTATGCGAAATAAAGTGTTCTGAGAAGCTTAAAATGAGGAAATAAGCGTTCTAAAATGCTTTAAAAATTCAAAGACATTTTTCTATGTTAACTAACGGCACGGTATCGGACCTTAATATTGATCTATAATTTTTAAATTGGACCACGTATTATATTACAGGGTAATAGTGTACCCTACCACAGGAAATAATTATAGGCCATTTAGGGGGTACACAGCGTGACCCTAAATTTTACTATGTATGCCTATGCGAAATAGAGTGTTCTGAGATGCTTAAAATGAAGAAATAAGCGTTCTAAAATGCTTTAAAAATTCAAAGACATCTTTCAATGTTTAACTAACGCAAGGCGCAATATCAGACCTTAATATTGACCCATAATATTTAAATTGGACCAGGTATTATATTACAGGGTAATAGTGTACCCTACCACAGGAAATAATTATAGGTCAATTAGGGGGTACACTATGTATATTTTAAATAGTGCATTAAAACAAGGAAATACGAAGACACTTTTCTATGTTAACTAACGGCACGGTATCGGACCTTAATATTGACCTATAATTTTTAAATTGGACCACGTATTATATTACAGGGTTATAGTGTACCCTACCACAGGAAATAATTATAGGTCAATTAGGGGGTACGCAGAGTGACCCTAAAGTTTACTATGTATGCCTATGCGAAATAAAGTGTTCTGAGAAGCTTAAAATGAGGAAATAAGCGTTCTAAAATGCTTTAAAAATTCAATGACATTTTTCTATGCTAACTAATGGCACGGTATCGGACCTTAATATTGACCTATAATTTTTAAATTGGACCACCTATTATATTACAGGGTAATAGTGTACCCTACCACAGGAAATAATTATAGGTCAATTAGGGGGTACACAGCGTGACCCTAAAGTTCACCATGTATGCCTTTGCGAAATAAAGTGTTCTGAGAAGCTTAAAATGAAGAAATAAGCGTTCTAAAATGCTTTAAAAATTCAAAGACATCTTTCAATGGTTAACTAACGCAAGGCGCAATATCAAACCTTAATATTGACCCATAATATTTAAATTGAACCAGGTATTGTATTACAGGGTAATAGTGTACCCTACCACAGGAAATAATTATAGGTCAATTAGGGAGTACACTATGTATATTTTAAATAGTGCATTAAAACAAGGAAATACGAAGACATTTTTCAATGTTAACTAACGGCACGGTATCGGAACTTAATATTGACCTATAATTTTTAAATTGGACCACGTATAATATTACAGGGTAATAGTGTGCCCTACCACAGGAAATAATTATAGGTCATTTAGGGGGTACACAGCGTGACCCTAAATTTTACTATGTATGCCTATGCGAAATAGACTGTTCTGAGAAGCTTAAAATGAAGAAATAAGAGTTCTAAAATGCTTTAAAAATTCCAAGACATCTTTCAAAGGTTAACTAACGCAAGGCGCAATATCAGACCTTAATATTGACCCATAATATTTAAATTGGACCAGATATTATATTACAGGGTAATAGTGTACCCAACCAAAGGAAATAATTATAGGTCATTTAGGGGGTACACAGCGTGACCCTGAAGTTTACTATGTATGCCTATGCGAAATAAAGTGTTCTGAGAAGCTTGAAATGAGGAAATAAGCGTTCTAAAATGTTTTAAAAATTCAAAGACATTTTTCTATGTAAACTAACGGCACGGTATCGGACCTTAATATTGACCTATAATTTTTAAATTGGACCACGTATTATATTACAGGGTTATAGTGTATCCTACCACAGGAAATAATTATAGGTCAATTAGGGGGTACACAGCGTGACCCTAAAGTTTACTATGTATGCCTATGCGAAATAAAGTGTTCTGAGAAGCTTAAAATGAGGAAATAAGCGTTCTAAAATGCTTTAAAAATTCAAAGACATTTTTTCAATGTTAACTAACGGCACGGTATCGGATCTTAATATTGACCTATAATTTTTAAATTGGACCACGTATTATATTACAGGGTAATAGTGTACCTTACCACAGGAAATAATTATAGGTCATTTAGGGGGTACACAGCGTGACCCTAAATTTTACTATGTATGCTTATGCGAAATAGAGTGTTCTGAGAAGCTTAAAATGAAGAAATAAGCGTTCTAAAATGCTTTAAAAATTCAAAGACATCTTTCAATGGTTAACTAGCGCAAGGCGCAATATCAGACCTTAATATTGACCCATAATATTTAAATTGGACCAGGTATTATATTACAGGGTAATAGTGTACCCTACCACAGGAAATAATTATAGGTCAATTAGGGGGTACACTATGTATATTTTAAATAGTGCATTAAAACAAGGAAATACGAAGACACTTTTCTATGTTAACTAACGGCACGGTATCGGACCTTAATATTGACCTATAATTTTTAAATTGTACCACGTATTATATTGCAGGGTAATAGTGTACCTTACCACAGGAAATAATTATAGGTCAATTAGGTGGTACACAGCGTGACCCTAAAATTTACTATGTATGCCTTTGCGAAATAGAGTGTTCTGAGAAGCTTAAAATGAAGAAATAAGCGTTCTAAAATGCTTTAAAAATTCAAAGACATCTTTCAATGGTTAACTAACGCAAGGCGCGATATCAGACCTTAATATGGAACCATAATATTTCAATTGGACCAGGTATTATATTACAGGGTAATAGTGTACCCTACAACAGGAAATAATTATAGGTCAATTAGGGGGTACACTATGTATGTTTTAAATAGTGCATTAAAACAAGAAAATACGAAGACACTTTTCTATGTTAACTAACGGCACGGTATCGGACCTTAATATTGACCTATAATTTTTAAATTGGATCACGTATTATATTACAGGGTTATAGTGTACCCTACCACAGGAAATAATTATAGGTCAATTAGAGGGTACACAGAGTGACCCTAAAGTTTACTATGTATGCCTATGCGAAATAAAGTGTTCTGAGAAGCTTAAAATGAGGAAATAAGCGTTCTAAAATGCTTTAAAAATTCAAAGACATTTTTCTATGTTAACTAACGGCACGGTATCGGACCTTAATATTGACCTATAATTTTTAAATTGGACCACCTATTATATTACAGGGTAATAGTGTACCCTACCACAGGAAATAATTATAGGTCAATTAGGGGGTACACAGCGTGACCCTAAAGTTTACTATGTATGCCTATGTGAAATAAAGTGTTCTGAGAAGCTTAAAATGAGGAAATAAGCGTTCTAAAATGCTTTAAAAATTCAAAGACATTTTTCAAAGTTAACTAACGGCACGGTATCGGACCTTAATATTGACCCATAATATTTAACTTGATCCAGGTATTATATCAGAGGGTAATAGTGTACCCTACCACAGGATATAATTATAGGTCAATTAGGGGGTACACTATGTAAATTTTAAATAGTGCATTAAAACAAGGAAATTCAAAGACACTTTTCTATGTTAACTAACGGCACGGTATCGGACCTTAATATTGACCTATAATTTTTAAATTGGACCACGTATTATATTACAGGGTTATAGTGTATCCTACCACAGGAAATAATTATAGGTCAATTAGGGGGTACACAGCGTGACCCTAAAGTTTACTATGTATGCCTATGCGAAATAAAGTGTTCTGAGAAGCTTAAAATGAGGAAATAAGCGTTCTAAAATGCTTTAAAAATTCAAAGACATTTTTTCAATGTTAACTAACGGCACGGTATCGGATCTTAATATTGACCTATAATTTTTAAATTGGACCACGTATTATATTACAGGGTAATAGTGTACCTTACCACAGGAAATAATTATAGGTCATTTAGGGGGTACACAGCGTGACCCTAAATTTTACTATGTATGCTTATGCGAAATAGAGTGTTCTGAGAAGCTTAAAATGAAGAAATAAGCGTTCTAAAATGCTTTAAAAATTCAAAGACATCTTTCAATGGTTAACTAGCGCAAGGCGCAATATCAGACCTTAATATTGACCCATAATATTTAAATTGGACCAGGTATTATATTACAGGGTAATAGTGTACCCTACCACAGGAAATAATTATAGGTCAATTAGGGGGTACACTATGTATATTTTAAATAGTGCATTAAAACAAGGAAATACGAAGACACTTTTCTATGTTAACTAACGGCACGGTATCGGACCTTAATATTGACCTATAATTTTTAAATTGTACCACGTATTATATTGCAGGGTAATAGTGTACCTTACCACAGGAAATAATTATAGGTCAATTAGGTGGTACACAGCGTGACCCTAAAATTTACTATGTATGCCTTTGCGAAATAGAGTGTTCTGAGAAGCTTAAAATGAAGAAATAAGCGTTCTAAAATGCTTTAAAAATTCAAAGACATCTTTCAATGGTTAACTAACGCAAGGCGCGATATCAGACCTTAATATGGAACCATAATATTTCAATTGGACCAGGTATTATATTACAGGGTAATAGTGTACCCTACAACAGGAAATAATTATAGGTCAATTAGGGGGTACACTATGTATGTTTTAAATAGTGCATTAAAACAAGAAAATACGAAGACACTTTTCTATGTTAACTAACGGCACGGTATCGGACCTTAATATTGACCTATAATTTTTAAATTGGATCACGTATTATATTACAGGGTTATAGTGTACCCTACCACAGGAAATAATTATAGGTCAATTAGAGGGTACACAGAGTGACCCTAAAGTTTACTATGTATGCCTATGCGAAATAAAGTGTTCTGAGAAGCTTAAAATGAGGAAATAAGCGTTCTAAAATGCTTTAAAAATTCAAAGACATTTTTCTATGTTAACTAACGGCACGGTATCGGACCTTAATATTGACCTATAATTTTTAAATTGGACCACGTATTATATTACAGGGTAATAGTGTACCCTACCACAGGAAATAATTATAGGTCATTTAGGGGGTACACAGCGTGACCCTAAATTTTACTATGTATGCTTATGCGAAATAGAGTGTTCTGAGATGCTTAAAATGAAGAAATAAGCGTTCAAAAATGCTTTAAAAATTCAAAGACATCTTTCAATGGTTAACTAACGCAAGGCGCAATATCAGACCTTAATATTGACCCATAATATTTAAATTGGACCAGGTATTATATTACAGGGTAATAGTGTACCCTACCACAGGAAATAATTATAGGTCAATTAGGGGGTACACTATGTATATTTTAAATAGTGCATTAATACAAGGAAATACGAAGACACTTTTCTATGTTAACTAACGGCACGGTATCGGACCTTAATATTGACCTATAATTTTTAAATTGGACCACGTATTATATTACAGGGTTATAGTGTACCCTACCACAGGAAATAATTATAGGTCAATTAGGGGGTACGCAGAGTGACCCTAAAGTTTACTATGTATGCCTATGCGAAATAAAGTGTTCTGAGAAGCTTAAAATGAGGAAATAAGAGTTCTAAAATGCTTTAAAAATTCAAAGAAATTTTTCTATGCTAACTAACGGCACGGTATCGGACATTAATATTGACCTATAATTTTTAAATTGGACCACCTATTATATTACAGGGTAATAGTGTACCCTACCACAGGAAATAATTATAGGTCAATTAGGGGGTACACAGCGTGACCCTAAAGTTTACTATGTATGCCTATGCGAAATAAAGTGTTCTGAGAAGCTTAAAATGAGGAAATAAGCGTTCTAAAATGCTTTAAAAATTCAAAGACATTTTTCAAAGTTAACTAACGGCACGGTATCGGACCTTAATATTGACCCATAATATTTAACTTGAACCAGGTATTATATCAGAGGGTAATAGTGTACCCTACCACAGGAAATAATTATAGGTCAATTAGGGGGTACACTATGTATATTTTAAATAGTGCATTAAAACAAGGAAATTCAAAGACACTTTTCTATGTTAACTAACGGCACGGTATCGGACCTTAATATTGACATATAATTTTTAAATTGGACCACGTATTATATTACAGGGTTATAGTGTATCCTACCACAGGAAATAATTATAGGTCATTTAGGGGGTACACAGCGTGACCCTAAAGTTTACTATGTATGCCTATGCGAAATAAAGTGTTCTGAGAAGCTTAAAATGAGGAAATAAGCGTTCTAAAATGCTTTAAAAATTCAAAGACATTTTTTCAATGTTAACTAACGGCACGGTATCGGATCTTAATATTGACCTATAATTTTTAAATTGGACCACGTATTATATTACAGGGTAATAGTGTACCTTACCACAGGAAATAATTATAGGTCATTTAGGGGGTACACAGCGTGACCCTAAATTTTACTATGTATGCTTATGCGAAATAGAGTGTTCTGAGAAGCTTAAAATGAAGAAATAAGCGTTCTAAAATGCTTTAAAAATTCAAAGACATCTTTCAATGGTTAACTAGCGCAAGGCGCAATATCAGACCTTAATATTGACCCATAATATTTAAATTGGACCAGGTATTATATTACAGGGTAATAGTGTACCCTACCACAGGAAATAATTATAGGTCAATTAGGGGGTACACTATGTATATTTTAAATAGTGCATTAAAACAAGGAAATACGAAGACACTTTTCTATGTTAACTAACGGCACGGTATCGGACCTTAATATTGACCTATAATTTTTAAATTGTACCACGTATTATATTGCAGGGTAATAGTGTACCTTACCACAGGAAATAATTATAGGTCAATTAGGTGGTACACAGCGTGACCCTAAAATTTACTATGTATGCCTTTGCGAAATAGAGTGTTCTGAGAAGCTTAAAATGAAGAAATAAGCGTTCTAAAATGCTTTAAAAATTCAAAGACATCTTTCAATGGTTAACTAACGCAAGGCGCGATATCAGACCTTAATATGGAACCATAATATTTCAATTGGACCAGGTATTATATTACAGGGTAATAGTGTACCCTACAACAGGAAATAATTATAGGTCAATTAGGGGGTACACTATGTATGTTTTAAATAGTGCATTAAAACAAGAAAATACGAAGACACTTTTCTATGTTAACTAACGGCACGGTATCGGACCTTAATATTGACCTATAATTTTTAAATTGGATCACGTATTATATTACAGGGTTATAGTGTACCCTACCACAGGAAATAATTATAGGTCAATTAGAGGGTACACAGAGTGACTCTAAAGTTTACTATGTATGCCTATGCGAAGTAAAGTGTTCTGAGAAGCTTAAAATGAGGAAATAAGCGTTCTAAAATGCTTTAAAAATTCAAAGACATTTTTCTATGTTAACTAACGGCACGGTATCGGACCTTAATATTGACCTATAATTTTTAAATTGGACCACGTATTATATTACAGGGTAATAGTGTACCCTACCACAGGAAATAATTATAGGTCATTTAGGGGGTACACAGCGTGACCCTAAATTTTACTATGTATGCCTATGCGAAATAGAGTGTTCTGAGATGCTTAAAATGAAGAAATAAGCGTTCAAAAATGCTTTAAAAATTCAAAGACATCTTTCAATGGTTAACTAACGCAAGGCGCAATATCAGACCTTAATATTGACCCATAATATTTAAATTGGACCAGGTATTATATTACAGGGTAATAGTGTACCCTACCACAGGAAATAATTATAGGTCAATTAGGGGGTACACTATGTATATTTTAAATAGAGCATTAATACAAGGAAATACGAAGACACTTTTCTATGTTAACTAACGGCACGGTATCGGACCTTAATATTGACCTATAATTTTTAAATTGGACCACGTATTATATTACAGGGTTATAGTGTACCCTACCACAGGAAATAATTATAGGTCAATTAGGGGGTACACTATGTATGTTTTAAATAGTGCATTAAAACAAGAAAATACGAAGACACTTTTCTATGTTAACTAACGGCACGGTATCGGACCTTAATATTGACCTATAATTTTTAAATTGGATCACGTATTATATTACAGGGATATAGTGTACCCTACCACAGGAAATAATTATAGGTCAATTAGAGGGTACACAGAGTGACCCTAAAGTTTACTATGTATGCCTATGCGAAATAAAGTGTTCTGAGAAGCTTAAAATGAGGAAATAAGCGTTCTAAAATGCTTTAAAAATTCAAAGACATTTTTCTATGTTAACTAACGGCACGGTATCGGACCTTAATATTGACCTATAATTTTTAAATTGGACCACGTATTATATTACAGGGTAATAGTGTACCCTACCACAGGAAATAATTATAGGTCATTTAGGGGGTACACAGCGTGACCCTAAATTTTACTATGTATGCCTATGCGAAATAGAGTGTTCTGAGATGCTTAAAATGAAGAAATAAGCGTTCAAAAATGCTTTAAAAATTCAAAGACATCTTTCAATGGTTAACTAACGCAAGGCGCAATATCAGACCTTAATATTGACCCATAATATTTAAATTGGACCAGGTATTATATTACAGGGTAATAGTGTACCCTACCACAGGAAATAATTATAGGTCAATTAGGGGGTACACTATGTATATTTTAAATAGAGCATTAATACAAGGAAATACGAAGACACTTTTCTATGTTAACTAACGGCACGGTATCGGACCTTAATATTGACCTATAATTTTTAAATTGGACCACGTATTATATTACAGGGTTATAGTGTACCCTACCACAGGAAATAATTATAGGTCAATTAGGGGGTACGCAGAATGACCCTAAAGTTTACTATGTATGCCTATGCGAAATAAAGTGTTCTGAGAAGCTTAAAATGAGGAAATAAGCGTTCTAAAATGCTTTAAAAATTCAAAGACATTTTTCAATGTTAACTAACGGCACGGTATCGGACCTTAATATTGACCCATAATATTTAACTTGAACCAGGTATTATATCGGAGGGTAATAGTGTACCCTACCACAGGAAATAATTATAGGTCAATTAGGGGGTACACTATGTATATTTTAAATAGTGCATTAAAACAAGGAAATTCAAAGACACTTTTCTATGTTAACTAACGGCACGGTATCGGACCTTAATATTGACCTATAATTTTTAAATTGGACCACGTATTATATTACAGGGTTATAGTGTATCCTACCACAGGAAATAATTATAGGTCAATTAGGGGGTACACAGCGTGACCCTAAAGTTTACTATGTATGCCTATGCGAAATAAAGTGTTCTGAGAAGCTTAAAATGAGGAAATAAGCGTTCTAAAATGCTTTAAAAATTCAAAGACATTTTTTCAATGTTAACTAACGGCACGGTATCGGATCTTAATATTGACCTATAATTTTTAAATTGGACCACGTATTATATTACAGGGTAATAGTGTACCTTACCACAGGAAATAATTATAGGTCAATTAGGGGGTACACAGTGTGACCCTAAATTTTACTATGTATGCTTATGCGAAATAGAGTGTTCTGAGAAGCTTAAAATGAAGAAATAAGCGTTCTAAAATGCTTTAAAAATTCAAAGACATTTTTCAATGTTAACTAACGGCACGGTATCGGACCTTAATATTGACCCATAATATTTAACTTGAACCATGTATTATATCAGAGAGTAATAGTGTACCCTACCACAGGAAATAATTATAGGTCAATTAGGGGGTACACTGTGTATATTTTAAATAGTGCATTAAAACAAGGAAATTCAAAGACACTTTTCTATGTTAACTAACGGCACGGTATCGGACCTTAATATTGACCTATAATTTTTAAATTGGACCACGTATTATATTACAGGGTTATAGTGTATCCTACCACAGTAAATAATTATAGGTCAATTAGGGGGTACACAGCGTGACCCTAAAGTTTACTATGTATGCCTATGCGAAATAAGGTGTTCTGAGAAGCTTAAAATGAGGAAATAAGCGTTCTAAAATGCTTTAAAAATTCAAAGCCATTTTTTCAATGTTAACTAACGGCACGGTATCGGATCTTAATATTGACCTATAATTTTTAAATTGGACCACGTATTATATTACAGGGTAATAGTGTACCTTACCACAGGAAATAATTATAGGTCATTTAGGGGGTACACAGCGTGACCCTAAATTTTACTATGTATGCTTATGCGAAATAGAGTGTTCTGAGAAGCTTAAAATGAAGAAATAAGCGTTCTAAAATGCTTTAAAAATTCAAAGACATCTTTCAATGGTTAACTAGCGCAAGGCGCAATATCAGACCTTAATATTGACCCATAATATTTAAATTGGACCAGGTATTATATTACAGGGTAATAGTGTACCCTACCACAGGAAATAATTATAGGTCAATTAGGGGGTACACTATGTATATTTTAAATAGTGCATTAAAACAAGGAAATACGAAGACACTTTTCTATGTTAACTAACGGCACGGTATCGGACCTTAATATTGACCTATAATTTTTAAATTGTACCACGTATTATATTGCAGGGTAATAGTGTACCTTACCACAGGAAATAATTATAGGTCAATTAGGTGGTACACAGCGTGACCCTAAAATTTACTATGTATGCCTTTGCGAAATAGAGTGTTCTGAGAAGCTTAAAATGAAGAAATAAGCGTTCTAAAATGCTTTAAAAATTCAAAGACATCTTTCAATGGTTAACTAACGCAAGGCGCGATATCAGACCTTAATATGGAACCATAATATTTCAATTGGACCAGGTATTATATTACAGGGTAATAGTGTACCCTACAACAGGAAATAATTATAGGTCAATTAGGGGGTACACTATGTATGTTTTAAATAGTGCATTAAAACAAGAAAATACGAAGACACTTTTCTATGTTAACTAACGGCACGGTATCGGACCTTAATATTGACCTATAATTTTTAAATTGGATCACGTATTATATTACAGGGTTATAGTGTACCCTACCACAGGAAATAATTATAGGTCAATTAGAGGGTACACAGAGTGACCCTAAAGTTTACTATGTATGCCTATGCGAAATAAAGTGTTCTGAGAAGCTTAAAATGAGGAAATAAGCGTTCTAAAATGCTTTAAAAATTCAAAGACATTTTTCTATGTTAACTAACGGCACGGTATCGGACCTTAATATTGACCTATAATTTTTAAATTGGACCACGTATTATATTACAGGGTAATAGTGTACCCTACCACAGGAAATAATTATAGGTCATTTAGGGGGTACACAGCGTGACCCTAAATTTTACTATGTATGCCTATGCGAAATAGAGTGTTCTGAGATGCTTAAAATGAAGAAATAAGCGTTCAAAAATGCTTTAAAAATTCAAAGACATCTTTCAATGGTTAACTAACGCAAGGCGCAATATCAGACCTTAATATTGACCCATAATATTTAAATTGGACCAGGTATTATATTACAGGGTAATAGTGTACCCTACCACAGGAAATAATTATAGGTCAATTAGGGGGTACACTATGTATATTTTAAATAGAGCATTAATACAAGGAAATACGAAGACACTTTTCTATGTTAACTAACGGCACGGTATCGGACCTTAATATTGACCTATAATTTTTAAATTGGACCACGTATTATATTACAGGGTTATAGTGTACCCTACCACAGGAAATAATTATAGGTCAATTAGGGGGTACACTATGTATGTTTTAAATAGTGCATTAAAACAAGAAAATACGAAGACACTTTTCTATGTTAACTAACGGCACGGTATCGGACCTTAATATTGACCTATAATTTTTAAATTGGATCACGTATTATATTACAGGGATATAGTGTACCCTACCACAGGAAATAATTATAGGTCAATTAGAGGGTACACAGAGTGACCCTAAAGTTTACTATGTATGCCTATGCGAAATAAAGTGTTCTGAGAAGCTTAAAATGAGGAAATAAGCGTTCTAAAATGCTTTAAAAATTCAAAGACATTTTTCTATGTTAACTAACGGCACGGTATCGGACCTTAATATTGACCTATAATTTTTAAATTGGACCACGTATTATATTACAGGGTAATAGTGTACCCTACCACAGGAAATAATTATAGGTCATTTAGGGGGTACACAGCGTGACCCTAAATTTTACTATGTATGCCTATGCGAAATAGAGTGTTCTGAGATGCTTAAAATGAAGAAATAAGCGTTCAAAAATGCTTTAAAAATTCAAAGACATCTTTCAATGGTTAACTAACGCAAGGCGCAATATCAGACCTTAATATTGACCCATAATATTTAAATTGGACCAGGTATTATATTACAGGGTAATAGTGTACGCTACCACAGGAAATAATTATAGGTCAATTAGGGGGTACACTATGTATATTTTAAATAGAGCATTAATACAAGGAAATACGAAGACACTTTTCTATGTTAACTAACGGCACGGTATCGGACCTTAATATTGACCTATAATTTTTAAATTGGACCACGTATTATATTACAGGGTTATAGTGTACCCTACCACTGGAAATAATTATAGGTCAATTAGGGGGTACGCAGAGTGACCCTAAAGTTTACTATGTATGCCTATGCGAAATAAAGTGTTCTGAGAAGCTTAAAATGAGGAAATAAGCGTTCTAAAATGCTTTAAAAATTCAAAGACATTTTTCTATGCTAACTAACGGCACGGTATCGGACCTTAATATTGACCTATAATTTTTAAATTGGACCACCTATTATATTACAGGGTAATAGTGTACCCTACCACAGGAAATAATTATAGGTCAATTAGGGGGTACACAGCGTGACCCTAAAGTTTATTATGTATGCCTATGCGAAATAAAGTGTTCTGAGAAGCTTAAAATGAGGAAATAAGCGTTCTAAAATGCTTTAAAAATTCAAAGACATTTTTCAATGTTAACTAACGGCACGGTATCGGACCTTAATATTGACCCATAATATTTAACTTGAACCAGGTATTATATCAGAGGGTAATAGTGTACCCTACCACAGGAAATAATTATAGGTCAATTAGGGGGTACACTATGTATATTTTAAATAGTGCATTAAAACAAGGAAATTCAAAGACACTTTTCTATGTTAACTAACGGCACGGTATCGGACCTTAATATTGACCTATAATTTTTAAATTGGACCACGTATTATATTACAGGGTTATAGTGTATCCTACCACAGGAAATAATTATAGGTCAATTAGGGGGTACACAGCGTGACCCTAAAGTTTACTATATATGCCTATGCGAAATAAAGTGTTCTGAGAAGCTTAAAATGAGGAAATAAGCGTTCTAAAATGCTTTAAAAATTCAAAGACATTTTTTCAATGTTAACTAACGGCACGGTATCGGATCTTAATATTTACCTATAATTTTTAAATTGGACCACGTATTATATTACAGGGTTATAGTGTACCCTACCACAGGAAATAATTATAGGTCAATTAGGGGGTACGCAGAATGACCCTAAAGTTTACTATGTATGCCTATGCGAAATAAAGTGTTCTGAGAAGCTTAAAATGAGGAAATAAGCGTTCTAAAATGCTTTAAAAATTCAAAGACATTTTTCAATGTTAACTAACGGCACGGTATCGGACCTTAATATTGACCCATAATATTTAACTTGAACCAGGTATTATATCGGAGGGTAATAGTGTACCCTACCACAGGAAATAATTATAGGTCAATTAGGGGGTACACTATGTATATTTTAAATAGTGCATTAAAACAAGGAAATTCAAAGACACTTTTCTATGTTAACTAACGGCACGGTATCGGACCTTAATATTGACCTATAATTTTTAAATTGGACCACGTATTATATTACAGGGTTATAGTGTATCCTACCACAGGAAATAATTATAGGTCAATTAGGGGGTACACAGCGTGACCCTAAAGTTTACTATGTATGCCTATGCGAAATAAAGTGTTCTGAGAAGCTTAAAATGAGGAAATAAGCGTTCTAAAATGCTTTAAAAATTCAAAGACATTTTTTCAATGTTAACTAACGGCACGGTATCGGATCTTAATATTGACCTATAATTTTTAAATTGGACCACGTATTATATTACAGGGTAATAGTGTACCTTACCACAGGAAATAATTATAGGTCAATTAGGGGGTACACAGTGTGACCCTAAATTTTACTATGTATGCTTATGCGAAATAGAGTGTTCTGAGAAGCTTAAAATGAAGAAATAAGCGTTCTAAAATGCTTTAAAAATTCAAAGACATTTTTCAATGTTAACTAACGGCACGGTATCGGACCTTAATATTGACCCATAATATTTAACTTGAACCATGTATTATATCAGAGAGTAATAGTGTACCCTACCACAGGAAATAATTATAGGTCAATTAGGGGGTACACTGTGTATATTTTAAATAGTGCATTAAAACAAGGAAATTCAAAGACACTTTTCTATGTTAACTAACGGCACGGTATCGGACCTTAATATTGACCTATAATTTTTAAATTGGACCACGTATTATATTACAGGGTTATAGTGTATCCTACCACAGTAAATAATTATAGGTCAATTAGGGGGTACACAGCGTGACCCTAAAGTTTACTATGTATGCCTATGCGAAATAAGGTGTTCTGAGAAGCTTAAAATGAGGAAATAAGCGTTCTAAAATGCTTTAAAAATTCAAAGCCATTTTTTCAATGTTAACTAACGGCACGGTATCGGATCTTAATATTGACCTATAATTTTTAAATTGGACCACGTATTATATTACAGGGTAATAGTGTACCTTACCACAGGAAATAATTATAGGTCATTTAGGGGGTACACAGCGTGACCCTAAATTTTACTATGTATGCTTATGCGAAATAGAGTGTTCTGAGAAGCTTAAAATGAAGAAATAAGCGTTCTAAAATGCTTTAAAAATTCAAAGACATCTTTCAATGGTTAACTAGCGCAAGGCGCAATATCAGACCTTAATATTGACCCATAATATTTAAATTGGACCAGGTATTATATTACAGGGTAATAGTGTACCCTACCACAGGAAATAATTATAGGTCAATTAGGGGGTACACTATGTATATTTTAAATAGTGCATTAAAACAAGGAAATACGAAGACACTTTTCTATGTTAACTAACGGCACGGTATCGGACCTTAATATTGACCTATAATTTTTAAATTGTACCACGTATTATATTGCAGGGTAATAGTGTACCTTACCACAGGAAATAATTATAGGTCAATTAGGTGGTACACAGCGTGACCCTAAAATTTACTATGTATGCCTTTGCGAAATAGAGTGTTCTGAGAAGCTTAAAATGAAGAAATAAGCGTTCTAAAATGCTTTAAAAATTCAAAGACATCTTTCAATGGTTAACTAACGCAAGGCGCGATATCAGACCTTAATATGGAACCATAATATTTCAATTGGACCAGGTATTATATTACAGGGTAATAGTGTACCCTACAACAGGAAATAATTATAGGTCAATTAGGGGGTACACTATGTATGTTTTAAATAGTGCATTAAAACAAGAAAATACGAAGACACTTTTCTATGTTAACTAACGGCACGGTATCGGACCTTAATATTGACCTATAATTTTTAAATTGGATCACGTATTATATTACAGGGTTATAGTGTACCCTACCACAGGAAATAATTATAGGTCAATTAGAGGGTACACAGAGTGACCCTAAAGTTTACTATGTATGCCTATGCGAAATAAAGTGTTCTGAGAAGCTTAAAATGAGGAAATAAGCGTTCTAAAATGCTTTAAAAATTCAAAGACATTTTTCTATGTTAACTAACGGCACGGTATCGGACCTTAATATTGACCTATAATTTTTAAATTGGACCACGTATTATATTACAGGGTAATAGTGTACCCTACCACAGGAAATAATTATAGGTCATTTAGGGGGTACACAGCGTGACCCTAAATTTTACTATGTATGCCTATGCGAAATAGAGTGTTCTGAGATGCTTAAAATGAAGAAATAAGCGTTCAAAAATGCTTTAAAAATTCAAAGACATCTTTCAATGGTTAACTAACGCAAGGCGCAATATCAGACCTTAATATTGACCCATAATATTTAAATTGGACCAGGTATTATATTACAGGGTAATAGTGTACCCTACCACAGGAAATAATTATAGGTCAATTAGGGGGTACACTATGTATATTTTAAATAGAGCATTAATACAAGGAAATACGAAGACACTTTTCTATGTTAACTAACGGCACGGTATCGGACCTTAATATTGACCTATAATTTTTAAATTGGACCACGTATTATATTACAGGGTTATAGTGTACCCTACCACAGGAAATAATTATAGGTCAATTAGGGGGTACACTATGTATGTTTTAAATAGTGCATTAAAACAAGAAAATACGAAGACACTTTTCTATGTTAACTAACGGCACGGTATCGGACCTTAATATTGACCTATAATTTTTAAATTGGATCACGTATTATATTACAGGGATATAGTGTACCCTACCACAGGAAATAATTATAGGTCAATTAGAGGGTACACAGAGTGACCCTAAAGTTTACTATGTATGCCTATGCGAAATAAAGTGTTCTGAGAAGCTTAAAATGAGGAAATAAGCGTTCTAAAATGCTTTAAAAATTCAAAGACATTTTTCTATGTTAACTAACGGCACGGTATCGGACCTTAATATTGACCTATAATTTTTAAATTGGACCACGTATTATATTACAGGGTAATAGTGTACCCTACCACAGGAAATAATTATAGGTCATTTAGGGGGTACACAGCGTGACCCTAAATTTTACTATGTATGCCTATGCGAAATAGAGTGTTCTGAGATGCTTAAAATGAAGAAATAAGCGTTCAAAAATGCTTTAAAAATTCAAAGACATCTTTCAATGGTTAACTAACGCAAGGCGCAATATCAGACCTTAATATTGACCCATAATATTTAAATTGGACCAGGTATTATATTACAGGGTAATAGTGTACGCTACCACAGGAAATAATTATAGGTCAATTAGGGGGTACACTATGTATATTTTAAATAGAGCATTAATACAAGGAAATACGAAGACACTTTTCTATGTTAACTAACGGCACGGTATCGGACCTTAATATTGACCTATAATTTTTAAATTGGACCACGTATTATATTACAGGGTTATAGTGTACCCTACCACTGGAAATAATTATAGGTCAATTAGGGGGTACGCAGAGTGACCCTAAAGTTTACTATGTATGCCTATGCGAAATAAAGTGTTCTGAGAAGCTTAAAATGAGGAAATAAGCGTTCTAAAATGCTTTAAAAATTCAAAGACATTTTTCTATGCTAACTAACGGCACGGTATCGGACCTTAATATTGACCTATAATTTTTAAATTGGACCACCTATTATATTACAGGGTAATAGTGTACCCTACCACAGGAAATAATTATAGGTCAATTAGGGGGTACACAGCGTGACCCTAAAGTTTATTATGTATGCCTATGCGAAATAAAGTGTTCTGAGAAGCTTAAAATGAGGAAATAAGCGTTCTAAAATGCTTTAAAAATTCAAAGACATTTTTCAATGTTAACTAACGGCACGGTATCGGACCTTAATATTGACCCATAATATTTAACTTGAACCAGGTATTATATCAGAGGGTAATAGTGTACCCTACCACAGGAAATAATTATAGGTCAATTAGGGGGTACACTATGTATATTTTAAATAGTGCATTAAAACAAGGAAATTCAAAGACACTTTTCTATGTTAACTAACGGCACGGTATCGGACCTTAATATTGACCTATAATTTTTAAATTGGACCACGTATTATATTACAGGGTTATAGTGTATCCTACCACAGGAAATAATTATAGGTCAATTAGGGGGTACACAGCGTGACCCTAAAGTTTACTATATATGCCTATGCGAAATAAAGTGTTCTGAGAAGCTTAAAATGAGGAAATAAGCGTTCTAAAATGCTTTAAAAATTCAAAGACATTTTTTCAATGTTAACTAACGGCACGGTATCGGATCTTAATATTTACCTATAATTTTTAAATTGGACCACGTATTATATTACAGGGTAATAGTGTACCTTACCACAGGAAATAATTATAGGTCATTTAGGGGGTACACAGCGTGACCCTAAATTTTACTATGTATGCTTATGCGAAATAGAGTGTTCTGAGAAGCTTAAAATGAAGAAATAAGCGTTCTAAAATGCTTTAAAAATTCAAAGACATTTTTCAATGTTAACTAACGGCACGGTATCGGACCTTAATATTGACCCATAATATTTAACTTGAACCAGGTATTATATCAGAGGGTAATAGTGTACCCTACCACAGGAAATAATTATAGGTCAATTAGGGGGTACACTGTGTATATTTTAAATAGTGCATTAAAACAAGGAAATTCAAAGACACTTTTCTATGTTAACTAACGGCACGGTATCGGACCTTAATATTGACCTATAATTTTTAAATTGGACCACGTATTATATTACAGGGTTATAGTGTATCCTACCACAGGAAATAATTATAGGTCAATTAGGGGGTACACAGCGTGACCCTAAAGTTTACTATGTATGCCTTTGCGAAATAAAGTGTTCTGAGAAGCTTAAAATGAGGAAATAAGCGTTCTAAAATGCTTTAAAAATTCAAAGACATTTTTTCAATGTTAACTAACGGCACGGTATCGGATCTTAATATTGACCTATAATTTTTAAATTGGACCACGTATTATATTACAGGGTAATAGTGTACCTTACCACAGGAAATAATTATAGGTCATTTAGGGGGTACACAGCGTGACCCTAAATTTTACTATGTATGCTTATGCGAAATAGAGTGTTCTGAGAAGCTTAAAATGAAGAAATAAGCGTTCTAAAATGCTTTAAAAATTCAAAGACATCTTTCAATGGTTAACTAGCGCAAGGCGCAATATCAGACCTTAATATTGACCCATAATATTTAAATTGGACCAGGTATTATATTACAGGGTAATAGTGTACCCTACCACAGGAAATAATTATAGGTCAATTAGGGGGTACACTATGTATATTTTAAATAGTGCATTAAAACAAGGAAATACGAAGACACTTTTCTATCTTAACTAACGGCACGGTATCGGACCTTAATATTGACCTATAATTTTTAAATTGTACCACGTATTATATTACAGGGTAATAGTGTACCTTACCACAGGAAATAATTATAGGTCAATTAGGTGGTACACAGCGTGACCCTAAAATTTACTATGTATGCCTATGCGAAATAGAGTGTTCTGAGAAGCTTAAAATGAAGAAATAAGCGTTCTAAAATGCTTTAAAAATTCAAAGACATCTTTCAATGGTTAACTAACGCAAGGCGCGATATCAGACCTTAATATGGAACCATAATATTTCAATTGGACCAGGTATTATATTACAGGGTAATAGTGTACTCTACAACAGGAAATAATTATAGGTCAATTAGGGGGTACACTATGTATGTTTTAAATAGTGCATTAAAACAAGAAAATACGAAGACACTTTTCTATGTTAACTAACGCCACGGTATCGGACCTTAATATTGACCTATAATTTTTAAATTGGACCACGTATTATATTACAGGGTTATAGTGTACCCTACCACAGGAAATAATTATAGGTCAATTAGGGGGTACACAGAGTGACCCTAAAGTTTACTATGTATGCCTATGCGAAATAAAGTGTTCTGAGAAGCTTAAAATGAGGAAATAAGCGTTCTAAAATGCTTTAAAAATTCAAAGACATTTTTCTATGTTAACTAACGGCACGGTATCGGACCTTAATATTGACCTATAATTTTTAAATTGGACCACGTATTATATTACAGGGTAATAGTGTACCCTACCACAGGAAATAATTATAGGTCATTTAGGGGGTACACAGCGTGACCCTAAATTTTACTATGTATGCCTATGCGAAATAGAGTGTTCTGAGATGCTTAAAATGAAGAAATAAGCGTTCAAAAATGCTTTAAAAATTCAAAGACATCTTTCAATGGTTTACTAACGCAAGGCGCAATATCAGACCTTAATATTGACCCATAATATTTAAATTGGACCAGGTATTATATTACAGGGTAATAGTGTACCCTACCACAGGAAATAATTATAGGTCAATTAGGGGGTACACTATGTATATTTTAAATAGTGCATTAATACAAGGAAATACGAAGACACTTTTCTATGTTAACTAACGGCACGGTATCGGACCTTAGTATTGACCTATAATTTTTAAATTGGACCACGTATTATATTACAGGGTTATAATGTACCCTACCACAGGAAATAATTATAGGTCAATTAGGGGGTACACTATGTATGTTTTAAATAGTGCATTAAAACAAGAAAATACGAAGACACTTTTCTATGTTAACTAACGGCACGGTATCGGACCTTAATATTGACCTATAATTTTTAAATTGGACCACGTATTATATTACAGGGTAATAGTGTACCCTACCACAGGAAATAATTATAGGTCAATTAGGGGGTACACAGCGTGACCCTAAAGTTTACTATGTATGCCTATGCGAAATAAAGTGTTCTGAGAAGCTTAAAATGAGGAAATAAGCGTTCTAAAATGCTTTAAAAATTCAAAGACATTTTTCAATGTTAACTAACGGCACGGTATCGGACCTTAATATTGACCCATAATATTTAACTTGAACCAGGTATTATATCAGAGGGTAATAGTGTACCCTACCACAGGAAATAATTATAGGTCAATTAGGGGGTACACTATGTATATTTTAAATAGTGCATTAAAACAAGGAAATTCAAAGACACTTTTCTATGTTAACTAACGGCACGGTATCGGACCTTAATATTGACCTATAATTTTTAAATTGGACCACGTATTATATTACAGGGTTATAGTGTATCCTACCACAGGAAATAATTATAGGTCAATTAGGGGGTACACAGCGTGACCCTAAAGTTTACTATGTATGCCTATGCGAAATAAAGTGTTCTGAGAAGCTTAAAATGAGGAAATAAGCGTTCTAAAATGCTTTAAAAATTCAAAGACATTTTTTCAATGTTAACTAACGGCACGGTATCGGATCTTAATATTGACCTATAATTTTTAAATTGGACCACGTATTATATTACAGGGTAATAGTGTACCTTACCACAGGAAATAATTATAGGTCATTTAGGGGGTACACAGCGTGACCCTAAATTTTACTATGTATGCTTATGCGAAATAGAGTGTTCTGAGAAGCTTAAAATGAAGAAATAAGCGTTCTAAAATGCTTTAAAAATTCAAAGACATCTTTCAATGGTTAACTAGCGCAAGGCGCAATATCAGACCTTAATATTGACCCATAATATTTAAATTGGACCAGGTATTATATTACAGGGTAATAGTGTACCCTACCACAGGAAATAATTATAGGTCAATTAGGGGGTACACTATGTATATTTTAAATAGTGCATTAAAACAAGGAAATACGAAGACACTTTTCTATGTTAACTAACGGCACGGTATCGGACCTTAATATTGACCTATAATTTTTAAATTGTACCACGTATTATATTGCAGGGTAATAGTGTACCTTACCACAGGAAATAATTATAGGTCAATTAGGTGGTACACAGCGTGACCCTAAAATTTACTATGTATGCCTATGCGAAATAGAGTGTTCTGAGAAGCTTAAAATGAAGAAATAAGCGTTCTAAAATGCTTTAAAAATTCAAAGACATCTTTCAATGGTTAACTAACGCAAGGCGCGATATCAGACCTTAATATGGAACCATAATATTTCAATTGGACCAGGTATTATATTACAGGGTAATAGTGTACCCTACAACAGGAAATAATTATAGGTCAATTAGGGGGTACACTATGTATGTTTTAAATAGTGCATTAAAACAAGAAAATACGAAGACACTTTTCTATGTTAACTAACGCCACGGTATCGGACCTTAATATTGACCTATAATTTTTAAATTGGATCACGTATTATATTACAGGGTTATAGTGTACCCTACCACAGGAAATAATTATAGGTCAATTAGAGGGTACACAGAGTGACCCTAAAGTTTAGTATGTATGCCTATGCGAAATAAAGTGTTCTGAGAAGCTTAAAATGAGGAAATAAGCGTTCTAAAATGCTTTAAAAATTCAAAGACATTTTTCTATGTTAACTAACGGCACGGTATCGGACCTTAATACTGACCTATAATTTTTAAATTGGACCACGTATTATATTACAGGGTAATAGTGTACCCTACCACAGGAAATAATTATAGGTCATTTAGGGGGTACACAGCGTGACCCTAAATTTTACTATGTATGCCTATGCGAAATAGCGTGTTCTGAGATGCTTAAAATGAAGAAATAAGCGTTCAAAAATGCTTTAAAAATTCAAAGACATCTTTCAATGGTTAACTAACGCAAGGCGCAATATCAGACCTTAATATTGACCCATAATATTTAAATTGGACCAGGTATTATATTACAGGGTAATAGTGTACCCTACCACAGGAAATAATTATAGGTCAATTAGGGGGTACACTATGTATATTTTAAATAGTGCATTAATACAAGGAAATACGAAGACACTTTTCTATGTTAACTAACGGCACGGTATCGGACCTTAATATTGACCTATAATTTTTAAATTGGACCACGTATTATATTACAGGGTTATAGTGTACCCTACCACAGGAAATAATTATAGGTCAATTAGGGGGTACGCAGAGTGACCCTAAAGTTTACTATGTATGCCTATGCGAAATAAAGTGTTCTGAGAAGCTTAAAATGAGGAAATAAGCGTTCTGAAATGCTTTAAAAATTCAAAGACATTTTTCTATGCTAACTAACGGCACGGTATCGGACCTTAATATTGACCTATAATTTTTAAATTGGACCACCTATTATATTACAGGGTAATAGTGTACCCTACCACAGGAAATAATTATAGGTCAATTAGGGGGTACACAGCGTGACCCTAAAGTTTATTATGTATGCCTATGCGAAATAAAGTGTTCTGAGAAGCTTAAAATGAGGAAATAAGCGTTCTAAAATGCTTTAAAAATTCAAAGACATTTTTCAATGTTAACTAACGGCACGGTATCGGACCTTAATATTGACCCATAATATTTAACTTGAACCAGGTATTATATCAGAGGGTAATAGTGTACCCTACCACAGGAAATAATTATAGGTCAATTAGGGGGTACACTATGTATATTTTAAATAGTGCATTAAAACAAGGAAATTCAAAGACACTTTTCTATGTTAACTAACGGCACGGTATCGGACCTTAATATTGACCTATAATTTTTAAATTGGACCACGTATTATATTACAGGGTTATAGTGTATCCTACCACAGGAAATAATTATAGGTCAATTAGGGGGTACACAGCGTGACCCTAAAGTTTACTATGTATGCCTATGCGAAATAAAGTGTTCTGAGAAGCTTAAAATGAGGAAATAAGCGTTCTAAAATGCTTTAAAAATTCAAAGACATTTTTTCAATGTTAACTAACGGCACGGTATCGGATCTTAATATTGACCTATAATTTTTAAATTGGACCACGTATTATATTACAGGGTAATAGTGTACCTTACCACAGGAAATAATTATAGGTCATTTAGGGGGTACACAGCGTGACCCTAAATTTTACTATGTATGCTTATGCGAAATAGAGTGTTCTGAGAAGCTTAAAATGAAGAAATAAGCGTTCTAAAATGCTTTAAAAATTCAAAGACATCTTTCAATGGTTAACTAACGCAAGGCGCGATATCAGACCTTAATAAGGAACCATAATATTTAAATTGGACCAGGTATTATATTACAGAGTATGAGTGTACCCTGCCACAGGAAATAATTATAGGTCAATTAGGGGGTACACTATGTATATTTTAAATAGTGCATTAAAACAAGGAAATACGAAGACACTTTTCTATGTTAACTAACGGCCCGGTATCGGACCTTAATATTGACCTATAATTTTTAAATTGGACCACGTATTATATTATAGGGTAATAGTGTACCCTACCACAAGAAATAATTATAGGTCAATTAGGGGGTACACAGCGTGACCCTACAGTTTACTATGTATGCCTATGCGAAATAGAGTGTTCTGAGAAGCTTAAAATGAAGAAATAAGCGTTCTAAAATGCTTTAAAAATTCAAATACATCTTTCAATGGTTAACTAACGCTAGGCGCAATATCAGACCTTAATATTGACCCATAATATTTAAATTGGACCAGGTATTATATTACAGGGTAATAGTGTACCCTGCCACAGGAAATAATTATAGGTCAATTAGGGGGTACACTATGTATATTTTAAATAGTGCATTAAAACAAGGAAATACGAAGACACTTTTCTATGTTAACTAACGGCACGGTATCGGACCTTAATATTGACCTATAATTTTTAAATTGGACCTCGTATTATATTACAGGGTAATAGTGTACCCTACCACAGGAAATAATTATAGGTCAATTAGGGGGTACACAGCGTGACCCTAAAGTTTACTATGTATGCCTATGCGAAATAGAGTGTTCTGAGAAGCTTAAAATGAAGAAATAAGCGTTCTAAAATGCTTTAAAAATTCAAAGACATCTTTCAATGGTTAACTAACGCAAGGCGCGATATCAGACCTTAATAAGGAACCATAATATTTAAATTGGACCAGGTATTATATTACAGGGTAATAGTGTACCCTACCACAGGAAATAATTATAGGTCAATTAGGGGGTACACTATGTATATTTTAAATAGTGCATTAAAACAAGGAAATACGAAGACACTTTTCTATGTTAACTAACGGCACGGTATCGGACCTTAATATTGACCTATAATTTTTAAAATGGACCACGTATTATATCACAGGGTTATAGTGTATCCTACCACAGGAAATAATTATAGGTCAATTAGGAAGTACACAGCGTGACCCTAAAGTTTACTATGTATGCCTATGCGAAATAAAGTGTTCTGAGAAGCTTAAGATGAGGAAATAAGCGTTCTAAAATGCTTTAAAAATTCAAAGACATTTTTCTATGTTAACTAACGGCACGGTATCGGACCTTAATATTGACCTATAATTTTTAAATTGGACCACCTATTATATTACAGGGTAATAGTGTACCCTACCACAGGAAATAATTATAGGTCATTTAGGGGGTACACAGCGTGACCCTAAATTTTACTATGTATGCTTATGCGAAATAGAGTGTTCTGAGAAGCTTAAAATGAAGAAATAAGCGTTCTAAAATGCTTTAAAAATTCAAAGACATCTTTCAATGGTTAACTAGCGCAAGGCGCAATATCAGACCTTAATATTGACCCATAAAATTTAAATTGGACCAGGTATTATATTACAGGGTAATAGTGTACCCTACCACAGGAAATAATTATAGGTCAATTAGGGGGTACACTATGTATATTTTAAATAGTGCATTAAAACAAGGAAATACGAAGACACTTTTCTATGTTAACTAACGGCACGGTATCGGACCTTAATATTGACCTATAATTTTTAAATTGGACCACGTCTTATATTATAGGGTAATAGTGTACCCTACCGCAGGAAATAATTATAGGTCAATTAGAGGGTACACAGCGTGACCCTAAAGTTTACTATGTATGCCTATGCAAAATAGAGTGTTCTGAGAAGCTTAAAATGAAGAAATTAGCGTTCTAAAGTGCTTTAAAAATTCAAAGGCATCTTTCAATGGTTAACTAACGCAAGGCGCAATATCAGACCTTAATATTGACCCATAATATTTGAATTGGACCAGGTATTATATTACAGGGTAATAGTGTTCCCTACCACAGGAAATAATTATAGGTCCATTAGGGAGTACACTATGTATATTTTAAATAGTGCATTAAAACAAGGAAATACGAAGACACTTTTCTATGTTAACTAACGGCCCGGTATCGGACCTTAATATTGACCTATAATTTTTAAATTGGACCACGTATTATATTACATGGTAATAGTGTACCCTACCACAGGAAATAATTATAGGTCAATTAGGGGGTACACAGCGTGACCCTAAAGTTTACTATGTATGCCTATGCGAAATAAAGTGTTCTGAGAAGCTTAAAATGAAGAAATAAGCGTTCTAAAATGCTTTAGAAATTCAAAGACATCTTTCAATGGTTAACTAACGCTAGGCGCAATATTGGACCTTAATATTGACCCATAATATTTAAATTGGACCAGGTATTATATTACAGAGTATGAGTGTACCCTGCCACAGGAAATAATTATAGGTCAATTAGGGGGTACACTATGTATATTTTAAATAGTGCATTAAAACAAGGAAATACGAAGACACTTTTCTATGTTAACTAACGGCCCGGTATCGGACCTTAATATTGACCTATAATTTTTAAATTGGACCACGTATTATATTATAGGGTAATAGTGTACCCTACCACAAGAAATAATTATAGGTCAATTAGGGGGTACACAGCGTGACCCTAAAGTTTACTATGTATGCCTATGCGAAATAGAGTGTTCTGAGAAGCTTAAAATGAAGAAATAAGCGTTCTAAAATGCTTTAAAAATTCAAAGACATCTTTCAATGGTTAACTAACGCTAGGCGCAATATCAGACCTTAATATTGACCCATAATATTTAAATTGGACCAGGTATTATATTACAGGGTAATAGTGTACCCTGCCACAGGAAATAATTATAGGTCAATTAGGGGGTACACTATGTATATTTTAAATAGTGCATTAAAACAAGGAAATACGAAGACACTTTTCTATGTTAACTAACGGCACGGTATCGGACCTTAATATTGACCTATAATTTTTAAATTGGACCTCGTATTATATTACAGGGTAATAGTGTACCCTACCACAGGAAATAATTATAGGTCAATTAGGGGGTACACAGCGTGACCCTAAAGTTTACTATGTATGCCTATGCGAAATAGAGTGTTCTGAGAAGCTTAAAATGAAGAAATAAGCGTTCTAAAATGCTTTAAAAATTCAAAGACATCTTTCAATGGTTAACTAACGCAAGGCGCGATATCAGACCTTAATAAGGAACCATAATATTTAAATTGGACCAGGTATTATATTACAGGGTAATAGTGTACAATACCACAGGAAATAATTATAGGTCAATTAGGGGGTACACTATGTATATTTTAAATAGTGCATTAAAACAAGGAAATACGAAGACACTTTTCTATGTTAACTAACGGCACGGTATCGGACCTTAATATTGACCTATAATTTTTAAAATGCACCACGTATTATATCACAGGGTTATAGTGTATCCTACCACAGGAAATAATTATAGGTCAATTAGGGGGTACACAGCGTGACCCTAAAGTTTACTATGTATGCCTATGCGAAATAAAGTGTTCTGAGAAGCTTAGAATGAGGAAATAAGCGTTCTAAAATGCTTTAAAAATTCAAAGATATTTTTCAATGTTAACTAACGGCACGGTATCGGACCTTAATATTGACCTATAATTTTTAAATTGGACCACGTATTATATTACAGGGTAATAGTGTACCCTACCACAGGAAATAATTATAGGTCATTTAGGGGGTACACAGCGTGACCCTAAAGTTTACTATGTATGCCTATGCGAAATAGAGTGTTCTGAGAAGCTTAAAATTAAGAAATAAGCGTTCTAAAATGCTTTAAAAATTCAAAGTCATCTTTCAATTATTAACTAACGCAAGGCGCAATATCAGACCTTAATATTGACCCATAATATTTAAATTGGACCAGGTATTATATTACAGGGTAATAGTGTACCCTACCACAGGAAATAATTATAGGTCAATTAGGGGGTACACTATGTTTATTTTAAATAGTGCATTAAAACAAGGAAATTCGAAGACACTTTTCTATGTTAACTAACGGCACGGTATCGGACCTTAATATTGACCTATAATTTTTAAATTGGACCACGTATTATATTACAGGGTTATGGTGTATCCTACCACAGGAAATAATTATAGGTCAATTAGGGGGTACACAGCGTGACCCTAAAGTTTACTATGTATGCCTATGCGAAATAAAGTGTTCTGAGAAGCTTAAAATGAGGAAATAAGCGTTCTAAAATGCTTTAAAAATTCAAAGACATTTTTCAATGTTAACTAACGGCACGGTATCGGACCTTAATATTGACCTATAATTTTTAAATTGGACCACGTATTATATTACAGGGAAATAGTGTACCCTACCACAGGAAATAATTATAGGTCAACTAGGGGGTACACTATGTATATTTTAAATAGTGCATTAAAACAAGGAAATTCGAAGACACTTTTCTATGTTAACTAACGGCACGGTATCGGACCTTAATATTGACCTATAATTTTTAAATTGGACCACGTATTATATTACAGGGTTATAGTGTATCCTACCACAGGAAATAATTATAGGTCAATTAGGGGGTACACAGCGTGGCCCTAAAGTTTACTATGTATGCCTATGCGAAATAAAGTGTTCTGAGAAGCTTAAAATGAGAAAATAAGCGTTCTAAAATGCTTTAAAAATTCAAAGACATTTTTCAATGTTAACTAACGGCACGGTATCGGACCTTAATATTGACCTATAATTTTTAAATTGCACCACGTATTATATTACAGGGCAATAGTGTACCCTACCACAGGAAATAATTATAGGTCATTTAGGGGGTACACAGCGTGACCCTAAAGTTTACTATGTATGCCTATGCGAAATAGAGTGTTCTGAGAAGCTTAAAATTAAGAAATAAGCGTTCTAAAATGCTTTAAAAATTCAAAGTCATCTTTCAATTATTAACTAACGCAAGGCGCAATATCAGACCTTAATATTGACCCATAATATTTAAATTGGACCAGGTATTATATTACAGGGTAATAGTGTACCCTACCACAGGAAATAATTATAGGTCAATTAGGGGGTACACTATGTATATTTTAAATAGTGCATTAAAACAAGGAAATTCGAAGACACTTTTCTATGTTAACTAACGACACGGTATCGGACCTTTATATTGACCTATAATTTTTAAATTGGACCACGTATTATATTACAGGGTTATGGTGTATCCTACCACAGGAAATAATTATAGGTCAATTAGGGGGTACACAGCGTGACCCTAAAGTTTACTATGTATGCCTATGCGAAATAAAGTGTTCTGAGAAGCTTAAAATTAAGAAATAAGCGTTCTAAAATGCTTTATAAATTCAAAGTCATCTTTCAATTATTAACTAACGCAAGGCGCAATATCAGACCTTAATATTGACCCATAATATTTAAATTGGACCAGGTATTATATTACAGGGTAATAGTGTACCCTACCACAGGAAATAATTATAGGTCACTTAGGGGGTACACTATGTATATTTTAAATAGTGCATTAAAACAAGGAAATTCGAAGACACTTTTCTATGTTAACTAACGGCACGGTATCGGACCGTAATATTGACCTATAATTTTTAAATTGGACCATGTATTATATTACAGAGTTATGGTGTATCCTACCACAGGAAATAATTATAGGTCAATTAGGGGGTACACAGCGTGACCCTAAAGTTTACTATGTATGCCTATGCGAAATAAAGTGTTCTGAAAAGCTTAAAATGAGGAAATAAGCCTTCTAAAATGCTTTAAAAATTCAAAGACATTTTTCAATGGTTAACTAACGCTAGGCGCAATATCAGACCTTAATATTGACCCATAATATTTAAATTGGACCAGGTATTATATTACAGGGTAATAGTGTACCCTGCCACAGGAAATAATTATAGGTCAATTAGGGGGTACACTATGTATATTTTAAATAGTGCATTAAAACAAGGAAATACGAAGACACTTTTCTATGTTAACTAACGGCACGGTATCGGACCTTATTATTGACCTATAATTTTTAATTTGGACCTCGTATTATATTACAGGGTAATAGTGTACCCTACCACAGGAAATAATTATAGGTCAATTAGGGGGTACACAGCGTGACCCTAAAGTTTACTATGTATGCCTATGCGAAATAGAGTGTTCTGAGAAGCTTAAAATGAAGAAATAAGCGTTCTAAAATGCTTTAAAAATTCAAAGACATCTTTCAATGGTTAACTAACGCAAGGCGCGATATCAGACCTTAATAAGGAACCATAATATTTAAATTGGACCAGGTATTATATTACGGGGTAATAGTGTACCCTACCACAGGAAATAATTATAGGTCAATTAGGGGGTACACTATGTATATTTTAAATAGTGCATTAAAACAAGGAAATACGAAGACACTTTTCTATGTTAACTAACGGCACAGTATCGGACCTTAATATTGACCTATAATTTTTAAAATGGACCACGTATTATATCACAGGGTTATAGTGTATCCTACCACAGGAAATAATTATAGGTCAATTAGGGGGTACACAGCGTGACCCTAAAGTTTACTATGTATGCCTATGCGAAATAAAGTGTTCTGAGAAGCTTAGAATGAGGAAATAAGCGTTCTAAAATGCTTTAAAAATTCAAAGACATTTTTCAATGTTAACTAACGGCACGGTATCGGACCTTAATATTGACCTATAATTTTTAAATTGGACCACGTATTATATTACAGGGTAATAGTGTACCCTACCACAGGAAATAATTATAGGTCATTTAGGGGGTACACAGCGTGACCCTAAAGTTTACTATGTATGCCTATGCGAAATAGAGTGTTCTGAGAAGCTTAAAATTAAGAAATAAGCGTTCTAAAATGCTTTAAAATTTCAAAGTCATCTTTCAATTATTAACTAACGCAAGGCGCAATATCAGACCTTAATATTGACCCATAATATTTAAATTGGACCAGGTATTATATTACAGGGTAATAGTGTACCCTACCACAGGAAATAATTATAGGTCAATTAGGGGGTACACTATGTTTATTTTAAATAGTGCATTAAAACAAGGAAATTCGAAGACACTTTTCTATGTTAACTAACGGCACGGTATCGGACCTTAATATTGACCTATAATTTTTAAATTGGACCACGTATTATATTACAGGGTTATGGTGTATCCTACCACAGGAAATAATTATAGGTCAATTAGGGGGTACACAGCGTGACCCTAAAGTTTACTATGTATGCCTATGCGAAATAAAGTGTTCTGAGAAGCTTAAAATGAGGAAATAAGCGTTCTAAAATGCTTTAAAAATTCAAAGACATTTTTCAATGTTAACTAACGGCACGGTATCGGACCTTAACCCTCCTGGCGGCGGACCCGTAATAACTCGGGTTGCCTATCTGCCTCTCTAGCGGCGCGCCCGAGTTTTTCGCTGGTATTTTTTTTCCTTCCCCTACGACCGCCGACTGGGTACTAATTGAGAGGTGGGGATAGCTGTCATCATAAATCACTATAACAGAGGAGTTGTGAGTCTATTTTAGAGTTCATAGTACATTAGTAGTTAAAAGGTACTGATTAGAAAAGGTTTTGGTGAAGTGGAAAAATTAATTTAAAGTTTTATTTTATTTTATTTATTTATTTCAATTTTTTTTCTTTTGCTAATACCAAATCAAACATTTCGTTGCTTTCATTGCTGTTTAATTTTTATTATTATTTTTTTTTTTTAAATTGAAGTTCTTCGTGGTAAAATTAGAAAAATGGGGGGGGGGATATATTATAGCAAATTACTTTTAAATTTTTTAATATTTGTTTATTTTGAATAAATTTTTGAATATCTCTATTAATAATGTTCTGCAGTTTCGTTATAAGTACTGTAAATTCGATATTTTGATAATATTCATTAACTGAATTTTATTTTGTGAACTTAATTGAAAGAGATTTTAACTTAGTTGAGATTTTGACTTATTTTATTTCTTTCCAACTGCCAGAAAGTACACCTTACTTATTTTTCAAGCTCACTAATTTTGAAATGTTAAAATTTTACTTTGCAAACATTATTTTAATCAGAGTCATTTTTTTTCTTCACATTATTTTAAAAATTTTCAAGCAAAGAAGGAAATGCAAAAAAAAAAAATAATAATAATAAATAAATAAATAAAGAGCGAATAAATAAAATTCTGTTTTTTTTTTTTTTTTTTGATGTTTTAAGCATTTCCTTTGAATTATCGCGTCTGAAATTTATACAGAAATAAAATCTTGAAAAAACAGAATACGAAAGACAGTTATTGAATTTTTTTAAGAAATAACTTGCATATTCAAAACATTTTTTGCAAAATCAAAAATCTTATAACTACAAAGAAACCAACGAGATTAAATATCTTTTTAGGTTTAATTTTAATTAAAAGTTTTAAGTTTATATTAAAACCATATAATAATACTTTGAAACAATTTTTCCCAGCTAAACTCTGATTACTTCCTGTGACAATTTTAATATCAAGTGATACTATCAAGTAATTTATTAATAATGAGAGTAAAATTCTTAAAACTAAATAAGATACTTGTTTTGAGCGTCATAATAAAGGAATTTAACGAATTGCAAATTAGCATGGACTTCGGATAGTTATTCGGATTCTTATTATTTAACAAGAAATTGCTTAGTAGTTTTCTTCTTCCTCATAAAGTTATCTATTATTTAATAAACTAATATTGTTTAAAAATGTATCCAAAACTGACTTCATTTTACTACAAAAAACAAGACTAGGTAAAAGAAAGAGTATAAAATAATTTTTATTTTTTAAAAGTTTCTTTTTTCTATCAAAATTTTTTAATAATACTATTTTTATGTATTTGTTTCAAATCTCTGATTTAATTATAATCAATACATATTAAGGACAATAATCAAAGGAAAAGGCAACGCAAAGTTAAGTTTTTTGTATTACACAGTTCTTTACTTTTACTTGACCAAAAAAAAGGCCAAACAATCTAATATTTATTTAGTAAGGTGTAAAAAAATTTTTTTCAAAAATTAATATTTGAGAAATTAAAGAAAATTATTTTTACTAGATAATTTAGCGAAATTAATATATGCTAAGATAACATTTCGAACGGTTCAAAAAATGTTTAATTTTTTTACTTATGAATTAACTGTCGTAGAAATTTAATAACAAAACATTTGTTTCAAAAATATCAAATATGATGGTCCTGCAATCTTGGTTGTGGTTATTTTATTTTTATGCACTACTTTATAATTTTGGACAATAAATTAAATGTTTGGTTTTAATTTGTTTACTGTTAGTTAAGTTCTGTTCTATCCCTCCTTTTTCAAATTACATATATAAATACGTTTCTCATTGCAAACTATTATGCAATAATTTTTCTCCAGAAATGTTTTCTTGTAAGAGGACCGGCAGAGTGTCAAGGATTCAGAGAGTGATTTATCTTTTTTCCAGAAATGTACAAAGCTTGGAATTCCACACAATTAGCAACTACTGGGCTGCGATACAGGAAATGACCCCTTGCAGAGAAGGAAATACCACTCTTTCAAAACGCCAATCTTCCATTTCCCCATGCATTGAATACACCTATTGTAATCTTAGAAAGAATTCTTCTTCAAGAAATTTCTTGCAACATTTGCTTTCATTCTTTGAAAACTAACACTTAGTACACAGTGTTGACCCCAGGATATCTTCAGTTTCCTTCAGTTCGAATGTATTATTGCTTCAAAAGAAAGCGCAAAATGAAATATGCCACCTCTTTTTTTTTCTCTAATAAGTTTACTAATAAAATAACTAAAATGGTCATGTCATCTAGTAAAAGTAGATTTAATATAAAACTTTGAAGTAGTGTAAATAAAGCGAGT
This sequence comes from Parasteatoda tepidariorum, assembly GCF_982258835.1. Classification (NCBI taxonomy): domain Eukaryota; kingdom Metazoa; phylum Arthropoda; class Arachnida; order Araneae; family Theridiidae; genus Parasteatoda; species Parasteatoda tepidariorum. The sequence continues at coordinate 1,084,663 of NW_028257375.1, read as the reverse complement.
ATATACTCTCTTTCAAGACTTCCAAAAGCTGAATATAGACCATTCTCAAAGTCTAAAATAGATTTTGTAACAATGAATTTTTTCACTTTATATTTAATTGGTAAAAAGATTGCCAACTGCAAATATTTTATGTTGCAAAAACTTTTAAATCAATTATCTCTTATTGGTGTTGGATTTTCATGAAGTCGTGATTTCTTAAATAATGTTTGTTTTTTCCTTCTTCTAGAACACTAATTCCTAATTAAATTCAATATAATTTGTCCACAGCTTCTCAATCTAAATTCTATTCTTATTTCAGAATAATTATTTTACTAACTTATAAACTTTAAATTTTAATAGGGGTATCAGAATCAATGCAGTTCGTGTATATTCGTGTTTACTGAGTATATAATTATATTGAACTAATCAGTCATCATAAAATTGTTCTATTTAATGAAAACATTTTTTGATTTTAGAATTGAAGGATTTTAAAGCTGTTTTTATAGAGAATTTAAACATAAACATAGGAGTGCTCATTTAATTTTTTTTTAACATTATGAGTAGAAAATTGTTTTATTCTGAGAATACTTTCTTATTAAAAAGTGATTTTTTTAAAAACTAAAATATATGATTTTCAATAGAGAAACCAACATTTAAATTAAATCACAAAATATGAAGTTTGATTGAAATATTCAGTTTCCCTGATTGAAATTCTAAACCTGGTCATATTATTAGACTGAAAATTAGGTTAATATTCTGTTCAGTAGGGTTACATATTTTTAAACTTGGTGTGTGCAAAGGATCTATGACTATGCAAGAAATTGGAAAAAAAATTCTGATCGCAGTTTGGATCAATCTGTAATTTCTTTCTATGACGTTTGCTGATATGGATAGAGACTGGATATATAAATAATTATGAAGAAATCACAAAAAATGGAATCATTTCAAGGATATAAATTCATAAATGTAGACTATGATCTTTGTATTTTTTTTTTAATTTACGTTTGTTTATTATAGGTCCGTTTTATTTATTACTAAAACAAATTTTTCTTCTTCCTTTTTTGTTCAATTATTGATTCGTTATAAAATAAAAAAATTATGCAATTCAAAATTCCTATAAAAGTAATACTGAAAAAAAAAATTTTGAAATCAATAGTAAATTTAAGTTTATATTCTTCCCTTATTCTTCTTTACACCAAAAAAGGTAGAGATTTTAAATAAAAACAGCCACAAGAGGAAATTCTATAAAAATTTTGCAATTAACCACCTAAGTTTTTCATTTTAAACTTGCTTTAAGCTATTCTCTTAATCGTTATCTTATAGTTTATACCTAATGTCTATGGCATGCATAATGTGATGAATACTATTGAATATTCATAGATATCATAGACAAAAAAAGATTTTGCCAAAATGTTTCAAATACAATCTGTTTGAAACATTGAACTATTTAAAATCAAGCCTACTTTAAATAATAATTGCTCTCGAGGTATCCACCTTCAAATCAATCTAAAAACTGAAGAAAAAATCGGAGAACTGCAAAGAAATGTGAAAATGAATGCTCTTTGGATATCTTCTTACATTAAAGTTAAAAAATAAATTTTTTATTGAGTTATACAATGAATAATTTTTTAGAGTGATTAGGAGGTGTGATCGTTTTTATTAACACCAACGTTTATTTGGGCCAGAATTCCCTCAAGTTAGAATTTTCACTTATATTTCCTGTACTTTACTTGTACATTTTTTTAAATTTATTTTTGAATGCCTGAAAATTCAAATAGAATTAAATCTGTTAAATTCTGAAAAATTCAGAAAAATAAAAAATTTTGATCAGAAACAAAATGAATAATAGCAAACCAAGCTAATAACCATGCAACACATAGTTTGCATCGATTAAAAAATATTACGGGCAATTTTTATAATTTTCATACGTTAATATTAGCATTGAACCAAGAAATATAACGATTTAAAGGATACTCATTACTATTTTCAAACTAATTTAAATATTCCATCATGTTATTCAGAAATTTCTCTTTCCTTATTTCATTTTTCCTGAAATAAATTTCAATTTGAAATGTGATAAAGTTTAGCAAGGAAAATGTCTATATAACTTTATAAAATTCATCCAATTGGTCTCTAAACTTTCTAATTTATTCTTTACAAGAATTTGAACGCTGGCTTAAAAAAATAAAATGTTATTTGAGAACTTACTAATTTGAAAACTGCCAAAGAAGAAAATGTTCCAAAATGCCAAAGTTCTGATTTAAGTATCGAATAAGAAAACTATTTTCCTTTATCAGCAATAAACTATTACCAATTTACAAAACCATGAAAATTCTATGGAAATGAGATTAAAAAGAACACAATAAAGTTAGCATATTTTAATAAACCATTTATATTGCTTTCGAAATGAGATTGCAAAAATAATTATACTCCGAGCAGAAAAAAAAAAATTTAGATGAGGAATTTTTTTTATTTTTAGGTAGTTACTTCTATGCGACAATAAAAAATCTTAAATACTTGCCCGGGGGAAATTTAAATATTTTTTCTATAGAATATATCTTGGTTCTCAAAATTTCTACTACTTTAAGCAAGCGAGTTATTCAAATATCAGTTATGCAATTAAGTGGGGCAACTGTATAAGGAAAATGTCAACTAAAATAAATATATAAATAAAAATAAACAATTCTGTTTAATTGATAGCGCATGCGTTATAAAACCAAAATTTTTGGAAAAATTATCGATAAAGATCAAGCAGCAGAGAAATAGGAAGAAAAATTTAACTATATTTTCTCTCTAAGAAAAGCTACAAATGTGCTTCTTCAGTTGCTACTTCAAATACTACTTCAGTTTACTAATCCTTAATGGAAGAATAAAATTTTATAGGGCAAAAATTTACAAAGATTTATTCAGACTTCAATAATTAAGTATTTTATCAAACATGGCTATCTTATAGTGGCTATCAAGCCATGTCATTTCTTTAAAAACAATGATAGTTGACTGGAACTTTTCAAAACGTAAAAAGGCAAATAATAATGGTAATTACTCGGTTAGTGTAAAATTTCCAGGTTCTGCATGGAAGTACTATTTCTAAACTATAATGAAATTTATTTGGTACATAAGGAGTTAAAAAGCTTTAATTTTATAAAAATTAAATAGAGAACTAAACTAATACGAATCAAAATTACAAGTGACTACATTTTGAATATTGTTGTTAAAATTATATTTAAAATTATATACTTTCCAAATCAGAGAATATATAACTTAAAAAGAAGATAATGATCATGGTTTAGATTAAATAAAAGAAAAATATTGCCACTCTGCAAAATTAAATATTATAGAAAATTAAAGGATCTTAAAAGTAGTTATAAACGATATGCATAGTGATGATAAGCACTAAATCAATGTAAATTTAATAATAAAAAAGAAAGAAACTTGAACTACAAATTATTTTCAACTTTATTTTTTTTTTATTTCAAGATTCATATTAAAATTTTTTATTAATAATTTTTTTATTTTTATCTTAAACTGGAATAAAATTTGTCTAACAATCTTCATCAATGAGAAAGGCGAGGACCATACAGTCATGTCTTTTAAATATAAATTGTAAAAAGATTAAAACATTCTAAAAACAAACATTGAATTGCAAGAGGATTCAAAAAAGATAGTTGAAAAGTGAACTACGAAATTCATCCATCAAACTGTCATTTCCTTGGCTGACCCTCCCATCCAAAAGCTGACCACATAGAGCTTAAATAATTCCCTTAACAGCAAGCGGAAGAAAAGGGGGAGGCATTCCTTTTGTCTGACACCTGCCCATTTCAGGGGGAACTCCTTTAAATATGTTTGCCCATCTAAGAGTAAAACTATTTCAAGTAAGCGCCACCAAGAGGGTTAATATTGACCTATAATTTTTAAATTGGACCATGTATTATATTACAGGGTAATAGTGTACCCTGCCACAGGAAATAATTATAGGTCAATTAGGGGGTACACTATGTATATTTTAAATAGTGCATTAAAACAAGGAAATACGAAGACACTTTTCTATGTTAACTAACGGCACGGTATCGGACCTTAATATTGACCTATAATTTTTAATTTGGACCTCGTATTATATTACAGGGTAATAGTGTACCCTACCACAGGAAATAATTATAGGTCAATTAGGGGGTGCACAGCGTGACCCTAAAGTTTACTATGTATGCCTATGCGAAATAGAGTGTTCTGAGAAGCTTAAAATGAAGAAATAAGCGTTCTAAAATGCTTTAAAAATTCAAAGACATCTTTCAATGGTTAACTAACGCAAGGCGCGATATCAGACCTTAATAAGGAACCATAATATTTAAATTGGACCAGGTATTATATTACGGGGTAATAGTGTACCCTACCACAGGAAATAATTATAGGTCAATTAGGGGGTACACTATGTATATTTTAAATAGTGCATTAAAACAAGGAAATACGAAGACACTTTTCTATGTTAACTAACGGCACGGTATCGGACCTTAATATTGACTTATAATTTTTAAAATGGACCACGTATTATATCACAGGGTTATAGTGTATCCTACCACAGGAAATAATTATAGGTCAATTAGGGGGTACACAGCGTGACCCTAAAGTTTACTATGTATGCCTATGCGAAATAAAGTGTTCTGAGAAGCTTAGAATGAGGAAATAAGCGTTCTAAAATGCTTTAAAAATTCAAAGACATTTTTCAATGTTAACTAACGGCACGGTATCGGTCCTTAATATTGACCTATAATTTTTAAATTGGACCACGTATTATATTACAGGGTAATAGTGTACCCTACCACAGGAAATAATTATAGGTCATTTAGGGGGTACACAGCGTGACCCTAAAGTTTACTATGTATGCCTATGCGAAATAGAGTGTTCTGAGAAGCTTAAAATTAAGAAATAAGCGTTCTAAAATGCTTTAAAAATTCAAAGTCATCTTTCAATTATTAACTAACGCAAGGCGCAATATCAGACCTTAATATTGACCCATAATATTTAAATTGGACCAGGTATTATATTACAGGGTAATAGTGTACCCTACCACAGGAAATAATTATAGGTCAATTAGGGGGTACACTATGTTTATTTTAAATAGTGCATTAAAACAAGGAAATTCGAAGACACTTTTCTATGTTAACTAACGGCACGGTATCGGACCTTAATATTGACCTATAATTTTTAAATTGGACCACGTATTATATTACAGGGTTATGGTGTATCCTACCACAGGAAATAATTATAGGTCAATTAGGGGGTACACAGCGTGACCCTAAAGTTTACTATGTATGCCTATGCGAAATAAAGTGTTCTGAGAAGCTTAAAATGAGGAAATAAGCGTTCTAAAATGCTTTAAAAATTCAAAGACATTTTTCAATGTTAACTAACGGCACGGTATCGGACCTTAATATTGACCTATAATTTTTAAATTGGACCACGTATTATATTACAGGGTTATGGTGTATCCTACCACAGGAAATAATTATAGGTCAATTAGGGGGTACACAGCGTGACCCTAAAGTTTACTATGTATGCCTATGCGAAATAAAGTGTTCTGAGAAGCTTAAAATGAGGAAATAAGCGTTCTAAAATGCTTTAAAAATTCAAAGACATTTTTCAATGTTAACTAACGGCACGGTATCGGACCTTAATATTGACCTATAATTTTTAAATTGGACCACGTATTATATTACAGGGTAATAGTGTACCCTGCCACAGGAAATAATTATAGGTCAATTAGGGGGTACACTATGTATATTTTAAATAGTGCATTAAAACAAGGAAATACGAAGACACTTTTCTATGTTAACTAACGGCACGGTATCGGACCTTAATATTGACCTATAATTTTTAATTTGGACCTCGTATTATATTACAGGGTAATAGTGTACCCTACCACAGGAAATAATTATAGGTCAATTAGGGGGTGCACAGCGTGACCCTAAAGTTTACTATGTATGCCTATGCGAAATAGAGTGTTCTGAGAAGCTTAAAATGAAGAAATAAGCGTTCTAAAATGCTTTAAAAATTCAAAGACATCTTTCAATGGTTAACTAATGCAAGGCGCGATATCAGACCTTAATAAGGAACCATAATATTTAAATTGGACCAGGTATTATATTACGGGGTAATAGTGTACCCTACCACAGGAAATAATTATAGGTCAATTAGGGGGTACACTATGTATATTTTAAATAGTGCATTAAAACAAGGAAATACGAAGACACTTTTCTATGTTAACTAACGGCACGGTATCGGATCTTAATATTGACCTATAATTTTTAAATTGGACCACGTATTATATTACAGGGTTATGGTGTATCCTACCACAGGAAATAATTATAGGTCAATTAGGGGGTACACAGCGTGACCCTAAAGTTTACTATGTATGCCTTTGCGAAATAAAGTGTTCTGAGAAGCTTAGAATGAGGAAATAAGCGTTCTAAAATGCTTTAAAAATTCAAAGACATTTTTCAATGTTAACTAACGGCAGGGTATCGGACCTTAATATTGACCTATAATTTTTAAATTGGACCACGTATTATATTACAGGGTAATAGTGTACCCTACCACAGGAAATAATTATAGGTCATTTAGGGGGTACACAGCGTGACCCTAAAGTTTACTATGTATGCCTATGCGAAATAGAGTGTTCTGAGAAGCTTAAAATTAAGAAATAAGCGTTCTAAAATGCTTTATAAATTCAAAGTCATCTTTCAATTATTAACTAACGCAAGGCGCAATATCAGACCTGAATATTGACCCATAATATTTAAATTGGACCAGGTATTCTATTAAAGGGTAATAGTGTACCCTACCACAGGAAATAATTATAGGTCAATTAGGGGGTACACAGCGTGACCCTAAAGTTTACTATGTATGCCTATGCGAAATAAAGTGTTCTGAGAAGCTTAAAATGAGGATATAAGCGTTCTAAAATGCTTTAAAAATTCAAAGACATTTTTCAATGTTAACTAACGGCACGGTATCGGACCTTAATATTGACCTATAATTTTTAAATTGGACCACGTATTATATTACAGGGTAATAGTGTACCCTGCCACAGGAAATAATTATAGGTCAATTAGGGGGTACACTATGTACATTTTAAATAGTGCATTAAAACAAGGAAATACGAAGACACTTTTCTATGTTAACTAACGGCACGGTATCGGACCTTAATATTGACCTATAATTTTTAATTTGGACCTCGTATTATATTACAGGGTAATAGTGTACCCTACCACAGGAAATAATTATAGGTCAATTAGGGGGTGCACAGCGTGACCCTAAAGTTTACTATGTATGCCTATGCGAAATAGAGTGTTCTGAGAAGCTTAAAATGAAGAAATAAGCGTTCTAAAATGCTTTAAAAATTCAAAGACATCTTTCAATGGTTAACTAACGCAAGGCGCGATATCAGACCTTAATAAGGAACCATAATATTTAAATTGGACCAGGTATTATATTACGGGGTAATAGTGTACCCTACCACAGGAAATAATTATAGGTCAATTAGGGGGTACACTATGTATATTTTAAATAGTGCATTAAAACAAGGAAATACGAAGACACTTTTCTATGTTAACTAACGGCACGGTATCGGACCTTAATATTGACCTATAATTTTTAAAATGGACCACGTATTATATCACAGGGTTATAGTGTATCCTACCACAGGAAATAATTATAGGTCAATTAGGGGGTACACAGCGTGACCCTAAAGTTTACTATGTATGCCTATGCGAAATAAAGTGTTCTGAGAAGCTTAGAATGAGGAAATAAGCGTTCTAAAATGCTTTAAAAATTCAAAGACATTTTTCAATGTTAACTAACGGCACGGTATCGGACCTTAATATTGACCTATAATTTTTAAATTGGACCACGTATTATATTACAGGGTAATAGTGTACCCTACCACAGGAAATAATTATAGGTCATTTAGGGGGTACACAGCGTGACCCTAAAGTTTACTATGTATGCCTATGCGAAATAGAGTGTTCTGAGAAGCTTAAAATTAAGAAATAAGCGTTCTAAAATGCTTTAAAAATTCAAAGTCATCTTTCAATTATTAACTAACGCAAGGCGCAATATCAGACCTTAATATTGACCCATAATATTTAAATTGGACCAGGTATTATATTACAGGGTAATAGTGTACCCTACCACAGGAAATAATTATAGGTCAATTAGGGGGTACACTATGTTTATTTTAAATAGTGCATTAAAACAAGGAAATTCGAAGACACTTTTCTATGTTAACTAACGGCACGGTATCGGATCTTAATATTGACCTATAATTTTTAAATTGGACCACGTATTATATTACAGGGTTATGGTGTATCCTACCACAGGAAATAATTATAGGTCAATTAGGGGGTACACAGCGTGACCCTAAAGTTTACTATGTATGCCTTTGCGAAATAAAGTGTTCTGAGAAGCTTAGAATGAGGAAATAAGCGTTCTAAAATGCTTTAAAAATTCAAAGACATTTTTCAATGTTAACTAACGGCAGGGTATCGGACCTTAATATTGACCTATAATTTTTAAATTGGACCACGTATTATATTACAGGGTAATAGTGTACCCTACCACAGGAAATAATTATAGGTCATTTAGGGGGTACACAGCGTGACCCTAAAGTTTACTATGTATGCCTATGCGAAATAGAGTGTTCTGAGAAGCTTAAAATTCAGAAATAAGCGTTCTAAAATGCTTTATAAATTCAAAGTCATCTTTCAATTATTAACTAACGCAAGGCGCAATATCAGACCTGAATATTGACCCATAATATTTAAATTGGACCAGGTATTCTATTAAAGGGTAATAGTGTACCCTACCACAGGAAATAATTATAGGTCAATTAGGGGGTACACTATGTATATTTTAAATAGTGCATTAAAACAAGGAAATACGAAGACACTTTTCTATGTTAACTAACGGCACGGTATCGGACCTTAATATTGACCTATAATTTTTAAATTGGACCACGTATTATATTACAGGGTAATAGTGTACCCTACCACAGGAAATAATTATAGGTCATTTAGGGGGTACACAGCGTGACCCTAAAGTTTACTATGTATGTCTATGCGAAATAGAGTGTTCTGAGAAGCTTAAAATGAAGAAATAAGCGTTCTAAAATGCTTTAAAAATTCAAAGACATTTTTCAATGTTAACTAACGGCACGGTATCGGACCTTAATATTGACCTATAATTTTTAAATTGGACCACGTATTATATTACAGGGTAATAGTGTACCCTACCACAGGAAATAATTATAGGTCAACTAGGGGGTACACTATGTATGTTTTAAATAAAGCATTAAAACAAGGAAATTCGAAGACACTTTTCTATGTTAACTAACGGCACGGTATCGGACCTTAATATTGACCTATAATTTTTAAATTGGACCACGTATTATATTACAGGGTTATAGTGTATCCTGCCACAGGAAATAATTATAGGTCAATTAGGGGGTACACAGCGTGACCCTAAAATTTACTATGTATGCCTATGCGAAATAAAGTGTTCTGAGAAGCTTAAAATGAGGAAATAAGCGTTCTAAAATGCTTTAACAATTCAAAGACATTTTTCAATGTTAACTAACGGCACGGTATCGGACCTTAATATTGACCTATAATTTTTAAATTGGACCACGTATTACATTACAGGGTAATAGTGTACCCTACCACAGGAAATAATTATAGGTCATTTAGGGGGTACACAGCGTGACCCTAAAGTTTACTATGTATGCCTATGCGAAATAGAGTGTTCTGAGAAGCTGAAAATTAAGAAATAAGCGTTCTAAAATGCTCTAAAAATTCAAAGTCATCTTTCAATTATTAACTAACGCAAGGCGCAATATCAGACCTTAATATTGACCCATAATATTTAAATTGGACCAGGTATTATATTACAGGGTAATAGTGTACCCTACCACAGGAAATAATTATAGGTCAATTAGGGGGTACACTATGTATATTTTAAATAGTGCATTAAAACAAGGAAATTCGAAGACACTTTTCTATGTTAACTAACGGCACGGTATCGGACCTTAATATTGACCTATAATTTTTAAATTGGACCACGTATTATATTACAGGGTTATGGTGTATCCTACCACAGGAAATAATTATAGGTCAATTAGGGGGTACACAGCGTGACCCTAAAGTTTACTATGTATGCCTATGCGAAATAAAGTGTTCTGAGAAGCTTAAAATGAGGAAATAAGCGTTCTAAAATGCTTTAAAAATTCAATGACATTTTTCAATGTTAACTAACGGCACGGTATCGGACCTTAATATTGACCTATAATTTTTAAATTGGACCACGTATTATATTACAGGGTAATAGTGTACCCTACCACAGGAAATTATTATAGGTCATTTAGGGGGTACACTATGTATATTTTAAATAGTGCATTAAAACAAGGAAATTCGAAGACACTTTTCTATGTTAACTAACGGCACGGTATCGGACCTTAATATTGAAATATAATTTTTAAATTGGACCACGTATTATATTACAGGGTTATAGTGTATCCTACCACAGGAAATAATTATAGGTCAATTAGGGGGTACACAGCGTGACCCTAAAGTTTACTATGTATGCCTATGCGAAATAAAGTGTTCTGAGAAGCTTAAAATGAGGAAATAAGCGTTCTAAAATGCTTTAAAAATTCAAAGACACTTTTCTATGTTAACTAACGGCACGGTATCGAACCTTAATATTGACCTATAATTTTTAAATTGGACCACGTATTATATTATAGGGTAATAGTGTACCCTAAAACAGGAAATAATTATAGGTCAATTAGGGGGTACACAGCGTGACCCTAAAGTTTACTATGTATGCCTATGCGAAATAGAGTGTTCTGAGAAGCTTAAAATGAAGAAATAAGCGTTCTAAAATGCTTTAAAAATTCAAAGACATCTTTCAATGGTTAACTAACGCAAGGCGCGATATCAGACCTTAATATGGAACCATAATATTTAAATTGGACCAGGTATTATATTACAGGGTAATAGTGTACCCTACCACAGGAAATAATTATAGGTCAATTAGGGGGTACACTATGTATATTTTAAATAGTGCATTAAAACAAGGAAATACGAAGACACTTTTCTATGTTAACTAACGGCACGGAATCGGACCTTAATATTGACCTATAATTTTTAAATTGGACCACGTATTATATTACAGGGTAATAGTGTGCCCTACCACAGGAAATAATTATAGGTCAATTAGAGGGTACACAGCGTGACCCTAAAGTTTACTATGTATGCCTATGCGAAATAGAGTGTTCTGAGAAGCTTAAAATGAAGAAATAAGTGTTCTAAAATGCTTTAAAAACTCAAAGACATCTTTCAATGGTTAACTAACGCAAGGCGCGATATCAGACCTTAATATGGAACCATAATATTTGAATTGGTCCAGGTATTATATTACAGGGTAATAGTGAACCCTACCACAGGAAATAAATATAGGTCAATTAGGGGGTACACTATGTGTATTTTAAATAGTACATTAAAACAAGGAAATTCGAAGACTCTTTTCTATGTTAACTAACGGCACGGTATCGGACCTTAATATTGACCTAAAATTTTTAAATGTGACCACGTATTATATTACAGGGTGATAGTGTACCCTACCACAGAAAATAATTATAGGTCAATTAGGGGGTACACAGCGGGACCCTAAAGTTTACTATGTATGCCTATGCGAAATAAAGTGTTCTGAGAAGCTTAAAATGAAGAAATAAGCGTTCTAAAATGCTTTAAAAATTCAAAGACATCTTTCAATGGTTAACTAACGCAAGGCGAAAAATCAGACCTTAATATTGACTAATAATATTTAAATTGGACCAGGTATTATATTACAGGGTAATAGTGTACCCTACCACAGGAAATAATTATAGGTCATTTAGGGGGTACACAGCATGACCCTAAAGTTTTCTATGTATGCCTATGCGAAATAAAGTGTTCTGAGAAGCTTAAAATGAGGAAATAAACGTTCTAAAATGCTTTAAAAATTCAAAGACACTTTTCTATGTTAATTAACGGCACGGTATCGGAGCTTAATATTGACCTAAAATTTTTAAATTGGACCACGTATTGTATTACAGGGTAATAGTGTACCCTACCACAGGAAATAATTATAGGTCAATTAGGGGGTACACAGCGTGACCCTAAAGTTTACTATGTATGCCTATGCGAAATAGAGTGTTCTGAGAAGCTTAAAATGAAGAAATAAGCGTTCTAAAATGCTTTAAAAATTCAAAGACATCTTTCAATGGTTAACTAACGCAAGGCGCGATATCTGACCTTAATATGGAACCATAATATTTAAATTGTACCAGGTATTATATTACAGGGTAATAGTGTACCCTACAACAGGAAATAATTATAGGTCATTTAGGGGGTACACTATGTATATTTTAAATAGTGCATTAAAACAAGGAAATTCGAAGACTCTTTTCTATGTTAACTAACGGTAGGGTATCGGACCTTAATATTGACCTAAAATTTTTAAATTGGAAAACGTATTATATTACAGGGTGATAGTGTACCCTACCACAGAAAATAATTATAGGTCAATTAGGGGGTACACAGCGTGACCCTAAAGTTTACTATGTATGCCTATGCGAAATAAAGTGTTCTGAGAAGCTTAAAATGAGGAAATAAGCGTTCTAAAATGCTTTAAAAATTCAAAGACATTTTTCAATGTTAACTAACGGCACGGTATCGGACCTTAATATTGACCTATAATTTTTAAATTGGACCACGTATTATATTACAGGGTAATAGTGTACCCTACCACAGGAAATTATTATAGGTCATTTAGGGGGTACACTATGTATATTTTAAATAGTGCATTAAAACAAGGAAATTCGAAGACACTTTTCTATGTTAACTAACGGCACGGTATCGGACCTTAATATTGAAATATAATTTTTAAATTGGACCACGTATTATATTACAGGGTTATAGTGTATCCTACCACAGGAAATAATTATAGGTCAATTAGGGGGTACACAGCGTGACCCTAAAGTTTACTATGTATGCCTATGCGAAATAAAGTGTTCTGAGAAGCTTAAAATGAGGAAATAAGCGTTCTAAAATGCTTTAAAAATTCAAAGACACTTTTCTATGTTAACTAACGGCACGGTATCGAACCTTAATATTGACCTATAATTTTTAAATTGGACCACGTATTATATTATAGGGTAATAGTGTACCCTAAAACAGGAAATAATTATAGGTCAATTAGGGGGTACACAGCGTGACCCTAAAGTTTACTATGTATGCCTATGCGAAATAGAGTGTTCTGAGAAGCTTAAAATGAAGAAATAAGCGTTCTAAAATGCTTTAAAAATTCAAAGACATCTTTCAATGGTTAACTAACGCAAGGCGCGATATCAGACCTTAATATGGAACCATAATATTTAAATTGGACCAGGTATTATATTACAGGGTAATAGTGTACCCTACCACAGGAAATAATTATAGGTCAATTAGGGGGTACACTATGTATATTTTAAATAGTGCATTAAAACAAGGAAATACGAAGACACTTTTCTATGTTAACTAACGGCACGGAATCGGACCTTAATATTGACCTATAATTTTTAAATTGGACCACGTATTATATTACAGGGTAATAGTGTGCCCTACCACAGGAAATAATTATAGGTCAATTAGAGGGTACACAGCGTGACCCTAAAGTTTACTATGTATGCCTATGCGAAATAGAGTGTTCTGAGAAGCTTAAAATGAAGAAATAAGTGTTCTAAAATGCTTTAAAAACTCAAAGACATCTTTCAATGGTTAACTAACGCAAGGCGCGATATCAGACCTTAATATGGAACCATAATATTTGAATTGGTCCAGGTATTATATTACAGGGTAATAGTGAACCCTACCACAGGAAATAAATATAGGTCAATTAGGGGGTACACTATGTGTATTTTAAATAGTACATTAAAACAAGGAAATTCGAAGACTCTTTTCTATGTTAACTAACGGCACGGTATCGGACCTTAATATTGACCTAAAATTTTTAAATGTGACCACGTATTATATTACAGGGTGATAGTGTACCCTACCACAGAAAATAATTATAGGTCAATTAGGGGGTACACAGCGGGACCCTAAAGTTTACTATGTATGCCTATGCGAAATAAAGTGTTCTGAGAAGCTTAAAATGAAGAAATAAGCGTTCTAAAATGCTTTAAAAATTCAAAGACATCTTTCAATGGTTAACTAACGCAAGGCGAAAAATCAGACCTTAATATTGACTAATAATATTTAAATTGGACCAGGTATTATATTACAGGGTAATAGTGTACCCTACCACAGGAAATAATTATAGGTCATTTAGGGGGTACACAGCATGACCCTAAAGTTTTCTATGTATGCCTATGCGAAATAAAGTGTTCTGAGAAGCTTAAAATGAGGAAATAAACGTTCTAAAATGCTTTAAAAATTCAAAGACACTTTTCTATGTTAATTAACGGCACGGTATCGGAGCTTAATATTGACCTAAAATTTTTAAATTGGACCACGTATTGTATTACAGGGTAATAGTGTACCCTACCACAGGAAATAATTATAGGTCAATTAGGGGGTACACAGCGTGACCCTAAAGTTTACTATGTATGCCTATGCGAAATAGAGTGTTCTGAGAAGCTTAAAATGAAGAAATAAGCGTTCTAAAATGCTTTAAAAATTCAAAGACATCTTTCAATGGTTAACTAACGCAAGGCGCGATATCTGACCTTAATATGGAACCATAATATTTAAATTGTACCAGGTATTATATTACAGGGTAATAGTGTACCCTACAACAGGAAATAATTATAGGTCATTTAGGGGGTACACTATGTATATTTTAAATAGTGCATTAAAACAAGGAAATTCGAAGACTCTTTTCTATGTTAACTAACGGTAGGGTATCGGACCTTAATATTGACCTAAAATTTTTAAATTGGAAAACGTATTATATTACAGGGTGATAGTGTACCCTACCACAGAAAATAATTATAGGTCAATTAGGGGGTACACAGCGTGACCCTAAAGTTTACTATGTATGCCTATGCGAAATAAAGTGTTCTGAGAAGCTTAAAATGAAGAAATAAGCGTTCTAAAATGCTTTAAAAATTCAAAGACATCTTTCAATGGTTAACTAACGCAAGGCGCGATATCAGACCTTAATATAGAACCATAATATTTAAATTGGACCAGGTATTATATTACAGGGTAATAGTGTACCCTACAACAGGAAATAATTATAGGTCAATTAGGGGGTACACTATGTATATTTTAAATAATGCATTAAAACAAGGAAATTCGAAGACACTTTTCTATGTTAACTAACGGCACGGTATCGGACCTTAATATTGACCTATAATTTTAAATTGGACCACGTATTATATTACAGGGTTATAGTGTACCCTACCACAGGAAATAATTATAGGTCAATTAGGGGGTACACAGCGCGACCCTAAAGTTTACTATGTATGCCTATGCGAAATAAAGTGTTCTGAGAAGCTTAAAATGAGGAAATAAGCGTTCTAAAATGCTTTAAAAATTCAAAGACATTTTTCAATGTTAACTAAGGGCACGGTATCGGACCTTAATATTGACCTATAATTTTTAAATTGGACCACGTATTATATTTCCGGGTAATAGTGTACCCTACCACAGGAAATAATTATAGGTCATTTAGGGGGTACACAGCGTGACCCTAAAGTTTACTATGTATGCCTATGCGAAATAGAGTGTTCTGAGAAGCTTAAAATTAAGAAATAAGCGTTCTAAAATGCTTTAAAAATTCAAAGACATCTTTCAATGGTTAACTAACGCAAGGCGCGATATCAGACCTTAATATGGAACCATAATATTTAAATTGGACCAGGTATTATATTACAGGGTAAAAGTGTGCCCTACAACAGGAAATAATTATAGGTCAATTAGGGGGTACACTATGTATATTTTAAATAGTGCATTAAAACAAGGAAATTCGAAGACTCTTTTCTATGTTAACTAACGGTAGGGTATCGGACCTTAATATTGACCTAAAATTTTTAAATTGGACCACGTATTATATTACAGGGTGATAGTGTACCCTACCACAGAAAAAAATTATAGGTCAATTAGGGGGTACTCAGCGTGACCCTAAAGTTTATTATGTATGCCTATGCGAAATAAAGTGTTCTGAGAAGCTTAAAATGAAGAAATAAGCGTTCTAAAATGCTTTAAAAATTCAAAGACATCTTTCAATGGTTACCTAACGCAAGGCGCAATATCAGACCTTAATATTGACCCATAATATTTAAATTGGACCAGGTATTATATTACAGGGTAATAGTGTACCCTACCACATGAAATAATTATAGGTCAATTAGGGGGTACACTATGTATATTTTAAATAGTGCATTAAAACAAGGAAATTCGAAGACACTTTTCTATGTTAACTAACGGCACGGTATCGGACCTTAATATTGACCTATAATTTTTAAATTGGACCACGTATTATATTACAGGGTTATAGTGTACCCTACCACAGGAAATAATTATAGGCCAATTAGGGGGTACACAGCGTGACCCTAAAGTTTACTATGTATGCCTATGCGAAATAAAGTGTTCTGAGAAGCTTAAAAGGAGGAAATAAGCGTTCTAAAATGCTTTAAAAATTCAAAGACATTTTTCAATGTTTACTAACGGCACGGTATCGGACCTTAATATTGACCTATAATTTTTAAATTGGACCAGGTATTATATTACAGGGTAATAGTGTACCCTACCACAGGAAATAATTATAGGTCAATTAGGGGGTACACTATGTATATTTTAAATAGTGCATTAAAACAAGGAAATTCGAAGACTCTTTTCTATGTTAACTAACGGTAGGGTATCGGACCTTAATATTGACCTAAAATTTTTAAATTGGACCACGTATTATATTACAGGGTGATAGTGTACCCTACCACAGAAAAAAATTATAGGTCAATTAGGGGGTACTCAGCGTGACCCTAAAGTTTACTATGTATGCCTATGCGAAATAAAGTGTTCTGAGAAGCTTAAAATGAAGAAATAAGCGTTCTAAAATGCTTTAAAAATTCAAAGACATCTTTCAATGGTTACCTAACGCAAGGCGCAATATCACACCTTAATATTGACCCATAATATTTAAATTGGACCAGGTATTATATTACAGGGTAATAGTGCACCCTACCACAGGAAATAATTATAGGTCAATTAGGGGGTACACTATGTATATTTTAAATAGTGCATTAAAACAAGGAAATATGAAGACACTTTTCTATGTCAACTAACGGCACGGTATCGGACCTTAATATTGACCTATAATTTTTAAATTGGACCACGTATTATATTACAGGGAAATAGTGTACCCTACCACAGGAAATAATTATAGGCCAATTAGGGGGTACACAGCGTGACCCTAAAGTTTACTATGTATGCCTATGTGAAATAACGTGCTCTGAGAAGCTTAAAATGAGGAAATAAGCGTTCTAAAATGCTTTAAAAATTCAAAGACACTTTTCTATGTTAACTAACGGCATGGTATCGGACCTTAATATTGACCTATAATTTTTAAATTGGACCACGTATTATATTACAGGGTAATAGTGTACCCTACCACAGGAAATAATTATAGGTCAATTAGGGGGTACACAGCGTGACCCTAAAGTTTACTATGTATGCCTATGCGAAATAGAGTGTTCTGAGAAGCTTAAAATTAAGAAATAAGCGTTCTAAAATGCTTTAAAAATTCAAAGACATCTTTCAATGGTTAACTAACGCAAGGCGCAATATCAGACCTTAATATTGACCCATAATATTTAAATTGGACCAGGTATTATATTACAGGGTAATAGTGTACCCTACCACAGGAAATAATTATAGGTCAATTAGGGGGTACACTATGTATATTTTAAATAGTGCATTAAAACAAGGAAATACGAAGATACTTTTCTATGTTAACTAACGGCACGGTATCGGACCTTAATATTGTCCTATAATTTTCTAAATTGGACCACGAATTATATTACAGGGTAATAGTGTACCCTACCACAGGAAATAATTATAGGTCAATTAGGGGGTACACAGCGTGACACTAAAGTTTACTATGTATGCCTATGCGAAATAAAGTGTTCTGAGAAGCTTAAAATGAGGAAATAAACGTTCTAAAATGCTTTAAAAATTCAAAGACACTTTTCTATGTTAATTAACGGCACGGTATCGGACCTTAATATTGACCTATAATTTTTTAAATTGGACCACGTATTATATTACAGGGTAATAGTGTACCCTACCACAGGAAATAATTATAGGTCATTTAGGGGGTACACAGCGTGACCCTAAAGTTTACTATGTATGCCTATGCGAAATAGAGTGTTCTGAGAAGCTTAAAATTAAGAAATAAGCGTTCTAAAATGCTTTAAAAATTCAAAGACATCTTTCAATGGTTAACTAACGCAAGGCGCGATATCAGACCTTAATATGGAACCATAATATTTAAATTGGACCAGGTATTATATTACAGGGTAAAAGTGTGCCCTACAACAGGAAATAATTATAGGTCAATTAGGGGGTACACTATGTATATTTTAAATAGTGCATTAAAACAAGGAAATTCGAAGACTCTTTTCTATGTTAACTAACGGTAGGGTATCGGACCTTAATATTGACCTAAAATTTTTAAATTGGACCACGTATTATATTACAGGGTGATAGTGTACCCTACCACTGAAAAAAATTATAGGTCAATTAGGGGGTACTCAGCGTGACCCTAAAGTTTATTATGTATGCCTATGCGAAATAAAGTGTTCTGAGAAGCTTAAAATGAAGAAATAAGCGTTCTAAAATGCTTTAAAAATTCAAAGACATCTTTCAATGGTTAACTAACGCAAGGCGCGATATCAGACCTTAATATGGAACCATAATATTTAAATTGGACCAGGTATTATATTACAGGGTAATAGTTTACCCTACAACAGGAAATAATTATAGGTCAATTAGGGGGTACACTATGTATATTTTAAATAGTGCATTAAAACAAGGAAATTCGAAGACACTTTTCTATGTTAACTAACGGCACGGTATCGGACCTTAATATTGACCTATAATTTTTAAATTGGACCACGTATTATATTACAGGGTTATAGTGTACCCTACCACAGGAAATAATTATAGGTCAATTAGGGGGTACACAGCGTGACCCTAAAGTTTACTATGTATGCCTATGCGAAATAAAGTGTTCTGAGAAGCTTAAAAGGAGGAAATAAGCGTTCTAAAATGCTTTAAAAATTCAAAGACATTTTTCAATGTTTACTAACGGCACGGTATCGGACCTTAATATTGACCTATAATTTTTAAATTGGACCACATATTATATTACAGGGTAATAGTGTACCCTACCACAGGAAATAATTATAGGTCATTTAGGGGGTACACAGCGTGACCCCAAAGTTTACTATGTATGCTTATGCGAAATAGAGTGTTCTGAGAAGCTTAAAATGAAGAAATAAGCGTTCTAAAATGCTTTAAAAATTCAAAGACATCTTTCAATGGTTAACTAGCGCAAGGCGCAATATCAGACCTTAATATTGACCCATATTATTTAAATTGGACCAGGTAGTATATTACAAGGTAATAGTGTACCCTACCGCAGGAAATAATTATAGGTCAATTAGGGGGTACACTATGTATATTTTAAATAGTGCATTAAAACAAGGAAATTCGAAGACACTTTTCTATGTCAACTAACGGCACGGTATCGGACCTTAATATTGACCTATAATTTTTAAATTGGACCACGTATTATATTACAGGGAAATAGTGTACCCTACCACAGGAAATAATTATAGGTCAATTAGGGGGTACACAGCGTGACCCTAAAGTTTACTATGTATGCCTATGCGAAATAACGTGTTCTGAGAAGCTTAAAATGAGGAAATAAGCGTTCTAAAATGCTTTAAAAATTCAAAGACACTTTTCTATGTTAACTAACGGCACGGTATCGGACCTTAATATTGACCTATAATTTTTAAATTGGACCACGTATTATATTACAGGGTAATAGTGTACCCTACCACAGGAAATAATTATAGGTCAATTAGGGGGTACACAGCCTGACCCTAAAGTTTACTATGTATGCCTATGCGAAATAGAGTGTTCTGAGAAGCTTAAAATTAAGAAATAAGCGTTCTAAAATGCTTTAAAAATTCAAAGACATCTTTCAATGGTTAACTAACGCAAGGCGCAATATCAGACCTTAATATTGACCCAATAATATTTAAATTGGACCAGGTATTATATTACAGGGTAATAGTGTACCCTACCACAGGAAATAATTATAGGTCAATTAGGGGGTACACTATGTATATTTTAAATAGTGCATTAAAACAAGGAAAAACGAAGACACTTTTCTATGTTAACTAACGGCACGGTATCGGACCTTAATATTGACCTATAATTTTTAAATTGGACCACGTATTATATTACAGGGTGATAGTGCACCCTACCACAGAAAATAATTATAGGTCAATTAGGGGTACACAGCGTGACCCTAAAGTTTACTATGTATGCCTATGCCAAATAAGGGGTTCTGAGAAGCTTAAAATGAAGAAATAAGCGTTCTAAAATGCTTTAAAAATTCAAAGACATCTTTCAATGGTTAACTAACGCAAGGCGCAATATCAGACCTTAATATTGACCCATAATATTTAAATTGGACCAGGTATTATATTACAGGGTAATAGTGTACCCTACCACAAGAAATAATTATAGGTCAATTAGGGGGTAGACTATGTATATTTTAAATAGTGCATTAAAACAAGGAAATACGAAGACACTTTTCTATGTTAACTAACGGCACGGTATCGGACCTTAATATTGACCTATAATTTTTAAATTGCTCCACGTATTATATTACAGGGTGATAGTGTACCCTACCACAGAAAATAATTATAGGTGAATTAGGGGGTACACAGCGGGACCCTAAAGTTTACTATGTATACCTATGCGAAATAAAGTGTTCTGAGAAGCTTAAAATGAAGAAATAAGCGTTCTAAAATGCTTTAAAAATTCAAAGACATCTTTCAATGGTTAACTAACGCAAGGCGAAAAATCAGACCTTAATATTGACTAATAATATTTAAATTGGACCAGGTATTATATTACAGGGTAATAGTGTACCCTACCACAGGAAATAATTATAGGTCATTTAGGGGGTACACAGCATGACCCTAAAGTTTACTATGTATGCCTATGCGAAATAAAGTGTTCTGAGAAGCTTAAAATGAGGAAATAAACGTTCTAAAATGCTTTAAAAATTCAAAGACACTTTTCTATGTTAATTAACGGCACGGTATCGGAGCTTAATATTGACCTAAAATTTTTAAATTGGACCACGTATTGTATTACAGGGTAATAGTGTACCCTACCACAGGAAATAATTATAGGTCAATTAGGGGGTACACAGCGTGACCCTAAAGTTTACTATGTATGCCTATGCGAAATAGAGTGTTCTGAGAAGCTTAAAATGAAGAAATAAGCGTTCTAAAATGCTTTAAAAATTCAAAGACATCTTTCAATGGTTAACTAACGCAAGGCGCGATATCAGACCTTAATATGGAACCATAATATTTAAATTGGACCAGGTATTATATTACAGGGTAATAGTGTACCCTACAACAGGAAATAATTATAGGTCAATTAGGGGGTACACTATGTATATTTTAAATAGTGCATTAAAACAAGGAAATTCGAAGACTCTTTTCTATGTTAACTAACGGTAGGGTATCGGACCTTAATATTGACCTAAAATTTTTAAATTGGAAAACGTATTATATTACAGGGTGATAGTGTACCCTTCCACAGAAAATAATTATAGGTCAATTAGGGGGTACACAGCGTGACCCTAAAGTTTACTATGTATGCCTATGCGAAATAAAGTGTTCTGAGAAGCTTAAAATGAAGAAATAAGCGTTCTAAAATGCTTTAAAAATTCAAAGACATCTTTCAATGGTTAACTAACGCAAGGCGCGATATCAGACCTTAATATAGAACCATAATATTTAAATTGGACCAGGTATTATATTACAGGGTAATAGTGTACCCTACAACAGGAAATAATTATAGGTCAATTAGGGGGTACACTATGTATATTTTAAATAGTGCATTAAAACAAGGAAATTCGAAGACACTTTTCTATGTTAACTAACGGCACGGTATCGGACCTTAATATTGACCTATAATTTTTAAATTGGACCACGTATTATATTACAGGGTTATAGTGTACCCTACCACAGGAAATAATTATAGGTCAATTAGGGGGTACACAGCGCGACCCTAAAGTTTACTATGTATGCCTATGCGAAATAAAGTGTTCTGAGAAGCTTAAAATGAGGAAATAAGCGTTCTAAAATGCTTTAAAAATTCAAAGACATTTTTCAATGTTAACTAAGGGCACGGTATCGGACCTTAATATTGACCTATAATTTTTAAATTGGACCACGTATTATATTTCCGGGTAATAGTGTACCCTACCACAGGAAATAATTATAGGTCAATTAGGGGGTACACAGCGTGACCCTAAAGTTTACTATGTATGCCTATGCGAAATAAAGTGTTCTGAGAAGCTTAAAATGAGGAAATAAGCGTTCTAAAATGCTTTAAAAATTCAAAGACATCTTTCAATGGTTAACTAACGCAAGGCGCGATATCAGACCTTAATATGGAACCATAATATTTAAATTGGACCAGGTATTATATCACAGGGTAAAAGTGTGCCCTACAACAGGAAATAATTATAGGTCAATTAGGGGGTACACTATGTATATTTTAAATAGTGCATTAAAACAAGGAAATTCGAAGACTCTTTTTTATGTTAACTAACGGTAGGGTATCGGACCTTAATATTGACCTATAATTTTTAAATTGGACCACGTATTATATTACAGGGTTATAGTGTACCCTACCACAGTAAATAATTATAGGTCAATTAGGGGGTACACAGCGTGACCCTAAAGTTTACTATGTATGCCTATGCGAAATAAAGTGTTCTGAGAAGCTTAAAGGGAGGAAATAAGCGTTCTAAAATGCTTTAAAAATTCAAAGACATCTTTCAATGGTTAACTAACGCAAGGCGCAATATCAGACCTTAATATTGACCCATAATATTTAAATTGGACCAGGTATTATATTACAGGGTAATAGTGTACCCTACCACAGGAAATAATTATAGGTCAATTAGGGGGTACACTATGTATATTTTAAATAGTGCATTAAAACAAGGAAATACGAAGATACTTTTCTATGTTAACTAACGGCACGGTATCGGACCTTAATATTGTCCTATAATTTTCTAAATTGGACCACGAATTATATTACAGGGTAATAGTGTACCCTACCACAGGAAATAATTATAGGTCAATTAGGGGGTACACAGCGTGAACCTAAAGTTTACTATGTATGCCTATGCGAAATAAAGTGTTCTGAGAAGCTTAAAATGAGGAAATAAACGTTCTAAAATGCTTTAAAAATTCAAAGACACTTTTCTATGTTAATTAACGGCACGGTATCGGACCTTAATATTAACCTATAATTTTTTAAATTGGACCACGTATTATATTACAGGGTAATAGTGTACCCTACCACAGGAAATAATTATAGGTCAATTAGGGGGTACACAGCGTGAACCTAAAGTTTATTATGTATGCCTATGCGAAATAGAGTGTTCTGAGAAGCTTAAAATGAAGAAATAAGCGTTCTAAAATGCTTAAAAAATTCAAAGACATCTTTCAATGGTTAACTAACGCAAGGCGCGATATCAGACCTTAATATGGAACCATAATATTTAAATTGGACCAGGTATTATATTACTGGGTAATAGTGTACCCTACAACAGGAAATAATTATAGGTCAATTAGTGGGTACACTATGTATATTTTAAATAGTGCATTAAAACAAGGAAATTCGAAGACACTTTTCTATGTTAACTAACGGCACGGTATCGGACCTTAATATTGACCTATAATTTTTAAATTGTACCACGTATTATATTACAGGGTTATAGTGTACCCTACCACAGGAAATAATTATAGGTCAATTAGGGGGTACACAGCGTGACCCTAAAGTTTACAATGTATGCCTATGCGAAATAAAGTGTTCTGAGAAGCTTAAAATGAGGAAATAAGCGTTCTAAAATGCTTTAAAAATTCAAAGACATTTTTCAATGTTAACTAACGGCACGGTATCAGACCTTAATATTGACCTATAATTTTTAAATTGGACCACGTATTATATTACAGGGTAATAGTGTACCCTACCACAGGAAATAAATATATGTCATTTAGGGGGGACACAGCGTGACCCTAAATTTTGCTATGTATGCCTATGCGATATAGAGTGTTCTGAGAAGCTTAAAATGAAGAAATAAGCGTTCTAAAATGCTTTAAAAATTCAAAGACATCTTTCAATGGTTAACTAACGCAAGGCGCAATATCAGACCTTAATATTGACCCATATCATTTAAATTGGACCAGGTATTATATTACAGGGTAATAGTGTACCCTACCACAGGAAATAATTATAGGTCAATTAGGGGGTACACTATGTATATTTTAAATAGTGCATTAAAACAAGGAAAAACGAAGACACTTTTCTATGTTAACTAACGGCACGGTATCGGACCTTAATATTGACCTATAATTTTTAAATTGGACCACGTATTATATTACAGGGTGATAGTGCACCCTACCACAGAAAATAATTATAGGTCAATTAGGGGTACACAGCGTGACCCTAAAGTTTACTATGTATGCCTATGGGAAATAAGGGGTTCTGAGAAGCTTAAAATGAAGAAATAAGCGTTCTAAAATGCTTTAAAAATTCAAAGACATCTTTCAATGGTTAACTAACGCAAGGCGCAATATCAGACCTTAATATTGACCCATAATATTTAAATTGGACCAGGTATTATATTACAGGGTAATAGTGTACCCTACCACAGGAAATAATTATAGGTCAATTAGGGGGTAGACTATGTATATTTTAAATAGTGCATTAAAACAAGGAAATACGAAGACACTTTTCTATGTTAACTAACGGCACGGTATCGGACCTTAATATTGACCTATAATTTTTAAATTGCTCCACGTATTATATTACAGGGTGATAGTGTACCCTACCACAGAAAATAATTATAGGTCAATTAGGGGGTACACAGCGGGACCCTAAAGTTTACTATGTATACCTATGCGAAATAAAGTGTTCTGAGAAGCTTAAAATGAAGAAATAAGCGTTCTAAAATGCTTTAAAAATTCAAAGACATCTTTCAATGGTTAACTAACGCAAGGCGAAAAATCAGACCTTAATATTGACTAATAATATTTAAATTGGACCAGGTATTATATTACAGGGTAATAGTGTACCCTACCACAGGAAATAATTATAGGTCATTTAGGGGGTACACAGCATGACCCTAAAGTTTACTATGTATGCCTATGCGAAATAAAGTGTTCTGAGAAGCTTAAAATGAGGAAATAAACGTTCTAAAATGCTTTAAAAATTCAAAGACACTTTTCTATGTTAATTAACGGCACGGTATCGGAGCTTAATATTGACCTAAAATTTTTAAATTGGACCACGTATTGTATTACAGGGTAATAGTGTACCCTACCACAGGAAATAATTATAGGTCAATTAGGGGGTACACAGCGTGACCCTAAAGTTTACTATGTATGCCTATGCGAAATAGAGTGTTCTGAGAAGCTTAAAATGAAGAAATAAGCGTTCTAAAATGCTTTAAAAATTCAAAGACATCTTTCAATGGTTAACTAACGCAAGGCGCGATATCAGACCTTAATATGGAACCATAATATTTAAATTGGACCATGTATTATATTACAGGGTAATAGTGTACCCTACAACAGGAAATAATTATAGGTCAATTAGGGGGTACACTATGTATATTTTAAATAGTGCATTAAAACAAGGAAATTCGAAGACTCTTTTCTATGTTAACTAACGGTAGGGTATCGGACCTTAATATTGACCTAAAATTTTTAAATTGGAAAACGTATTATATTACAGGGTGATAGTGTACCCTACCACAGAAAATAATTATAGGTCAATTAGGGGGTACACAGCGTGACCCTAAAGTTTACTATGTATGCCTATGCGAAATAAAGTGTTCTGAGAAGCTTAAAATGAAGAAATAAGCGTTCTAAAATGCTTTAAAAATTCAAAGACATCTTTCAATGGTTAACTAACGCAAGGCGCGATATCAGACCTTAATATAGAACCATAATATTTAAATTGGACCAGGTATTATATTACAGGGTAATAGTGTACCCTACAACAGGAAATAATTATAGGTCAATTAGGGGGTACACTATGTATATTTTAAATAGTGCATTAAAACAAGGAAATTCGAAGACACTTTTCTATGTTAACTAACGGCACGGTATCGGACCTTAATATTGACCTATAATTTTTAAATTGGACCACGTATTATATTACAGGGTTATAGTGTACCCTACCACAGGAAATAATTATAGGTCAATTAGGGGGATACACAGCGCGACCCTAAAGTTTACTATGTATGCCTATGCGAAATAAAGTGTTCTGAGAAGCTTAAAATGAGGAAATAAGCGTTCTAAAATGCTTTAAAAATTCAAAGACATTTTTCAATGTTAACTAAGGGCACGGTATCGGACCTTAATATTGACCTATAATTTTTTAAATTGGACCACGTATTATATTACCGGGTAATAGTGTACCCTACCACAGGAAATAATTATAGGTCAATTAGGGGGTACACAGCGTGAACCTAAAGTTTACTATGTATGCCTATGCGAAATAGAGTGTTCTGAGAAGCTTAAAATGAAGAAATAAGCGTTCTAAAATGCTTTAAAAATTCAAAGACATCTTTCAATGGTTACCTAACGCAAGGCGCAATATCAGACCTTAATATTGACCCATAATATTTAAATTGGACCAGGTATTATATTACAGGGTAATAGTGTACCCTACCACAGGAAATAATTATAGGTCAATTAGGGGGTACACTATGTATATTTTAAATAGTGCATTAAAACAAGGAAATTCGAAGACACTTTTCTATGTTAACTAACGGCACGGTATCGGACCTTAATATTGACCTATAATTTTTAAATTGGACCACGTATTATATTACAGGGTTATAGTGTACCCTACCACAGGAAATAATTATAGGTCAATTAGGGGGTACACAGCGTGACCCTAAAGTTTACTATGTATGCCTATGCGAAATAAAGTGTTCTGAGAAGCTTAAAAGGAGGAAATAAGCGTTCTAAAATGCTTTAAAAATTCAAAGACATTTTTCAATGTTTACTAACGGCACGGTATCGGACCTTAATATTGACCTATAATTTTTAAATTGGACCACGTATTATATTACAGGGTAATAGTGTACCCTACCACAGGAAATAATTATAGGTCATTTAGGGGGTACACAGCGTGACCCCAAAGTTTACTATGTATGCTTATGCGAAATAGAGTGTTCTGAGAAGCTTAAAATGAAGAAATAAGCGTTCTAAAATGCTTTAAAAATTCAAAGACATCTTTCAATGGTTAACTAGCGCAAGGCGCAATATCAGACCTTAATATTGACCCATATTATTTAAATTGGACCAGGTAGTATATTACAGGGTAATAGTGTACCCTACTGCAGGAAATAATTATAGGTCAATTAGGGGGTACACTATGTATATTTTAAATAGTGCATTAAAACAAGGAAATTCGAAGACACTTTTCTATGTTAACTAACGGCACGGTATCGGACCTTAATATTGACCTATAATTTTTAAATTGGACCACGTATTATATTACAGGGAAATAGTGTAACCTACCACAGGAAATAATTATAGGTCAATTAGGGGGTACACAGCGTGACCCTAAAGTTTACTATGTATGCCTATGCGAAATAACGTGTTCTGAGAAGCTTAAAATGAGGAAATAAGCGTTCTAAAATGCTTTAAAAATTCAAAGACACTTTTCTATGTTAACTAACGGCACGGTATCGGACCTTAATATTGACCTATAATTTTTAAATTGGACCACGTATTATATTACAGGGTAATAGTGCACCCTACCACAGAAAATAATTATAGGTCAATTAGGGGGTACACAGCGTGACCCTAAAGTTTACTATGTATGCCTATGCGAAATAGAGTGTTCTGAGAAGCTTAAAATTAAGAAATAAGCGTTCTAAAATGCTTTAAAAATTCAAAGACATCTTTCAATGGTTAACTAACGCAAGGCGCAATATCAGACCTTAATATTGACCCATATTATTTAAATTGGACCAGGTAGTGTATTACAGGGTAATAGTGTACCCTACCGCAGGAAATAATTATAGGTCAATTAGGGGGTACACTATGTATATTTTAAATAGTGCATTAAAACAAGGAAATTCGAAGACACTTTTCTATGTTAACTAACGGCACGGTATCGGACCTTAATATTGACCTATAATTTTTAAATTGGACCACGCATTATATTACAGGGTTATAGTGTATTCTACCACAGGAAATAATTATAGGTCAATTAGGGGGTACACAGCGTGACCCTAAAGTATACTATGTATGCCTATGCGAAATAAAGTGTTCTGAGAAGCTTAAAATGAGGAAATAAGCGTTCTAAAATGCTTTAAAAATTCAAAGACATCTTTCAATGGTTAACTAACGCAAGGCGCAATATCAGACCTTAATATTGACCCATAATATTTAAATTGGACCAGGTATTATATTACAGGGTAATAGTGTACCCTACCACAGGAAATAATTATAGGTCAATTAGGGGGTACACTATGTATATTTTAAATAGTGCATTAAAACAAGGAAATACGAAGACACTTTTCTATGTCAACTAACGGCACGGTATCGGACCTTAATATTGACCTATAATTTTTAAATTGGACCACGTATTATATTACAGGGAAATAGTGTACCCTACCACAGGAAATAATTATAGGTCAATTAGGGGGTACACAGCGTGACCCTAAAGTTTACTATGTATGCCTATGCGAAATAACGTGTTCTGAGAAGCTTAAAATGAGGAAATAAGCGTTCTAAAATGCTTTAAAAATTCAAAGACACTTTTCTATGTTAACTAACGGCACGGTATCGGACCTTAATATTGACCTATAATTTTTAAATTGGACCACGTATTATATTACAGGGTAATAGTGTACCCTACCACAGGAAATAATTATAGGTCAATTAGGGTGTACACAGCGTGACCCTAAAGTTTACTATGTATGCCTATGCGAAATAGAGTGTTCTGAGAAGCTTAAAATTAAGAAATAAGCGTTCTAAAATGCTTTAAAAATTCAAAGACATCTTTCAATGGTTAACTAACGCAAGGCGCAATATCAGACCTTAATATTGACCCATAATATTTAAATTGGACCAGGTATTATATTACAGGGTAATAGTGTACCCTACCACAGGAAATAATTATAGGTCAATTAGGGGGTACACTATGTATATTTTAAATAGTGCATTAAAACAAGGAAATACGAAGATACTTTTCTATGTTAACTAACGGCACGGTATCGGAACTTAATATTGTCCTATAATTTTCTAAATTGGACCACGAATTATATTACAGGGTAATAGTGTACCCTACCACAGGAAATAATTATAGGTCAATTAGGGGGTACACAGCGTGACCCTAAAGTTTACTATGTATGCCTATGCGAAATAAAGTGTTCTGAGAAGCTTAAAATGAGGAAATAAACGTTCTAAAATGCTTTAAAAATTCAAAGACACTTTTCTATGTTAATTAACGGCACGGTATCGGACCTTAATATTGACCTATAATTTTTTTAATTGGACCACGTATTATATTACAGGGTAATAGTGTACCCTACCACAGGAAATAATTATAGGTCAATTAGGGGGTACACAGCGTGAACCTAAAGTTTACTATGTATGCCTATGCGAAATAGAGTGTTCTGAGAAGCTTAAAATGAAGAAATAAGCGTTCTAAAATGCTTTAAAAATTCAAAGACATCTTTCAATGGTTAACTAACGCAAGGCGCGATATCAGACTTTAATATGGAACCATAATATTTAAATTGGACCAGGTATTATATTACAGGGTAATAGTGTACCCTACAACAGGAAATAATTATAGGTCAATTAGGGGGTACACTATGTATATTTTAAATAGTGCATTAAAACAAGGAAATTCGAAGACTCTTTTCTATGTTAACTAACGGTAGGGTATCGGACCTTAATATTGACCTATAATTTTTAAATTGGACCACGTATTATATTACAGGGAAATAGTGTACCCTACCACAGGAAATAATTATAGGTCAATTAGGGGCTACACAGCGTGACCCTAAAGTTTACTATGTATGCCTATGCGAAATAACGTGTTCTGAGAAGCTTAAAATGAGGAAATAAGCGTTCTAAAATGCTTTAAAAATTCAAAGACACTTTTCTATGTTAACTAACGGCACGGTATCGGACCTTAATATTGACCTATAATTTTTAAATTGGACCACGTATTATATTACAGGGTAATAGTGTAACCTACCACAGGAAATAATTATAGGTCAATTAGGGGGTACTCAGCGTGACCCTAAAGTTTACTATGTATGCCTATGCGAAATAGAGTGTTCTGAGAAGCTTAAAATTAAGAAATAAGCGTTCTAAAATGCTTTAAAAATTCAAAGACATCTTTCAATGGTTAACTAACGCAAGGCGCAATATCAGACCTTAATATTGAGCCATAATATTTAAATTGGACCAGGTATTATATTACAGGGTAATAGCGTACTCTACCCCAGGAAATAATTATAGGTCAATTAGGGGGTACACTATGTATATTTTAAATAGTGCATTAAAACAAGGAAATGCGAATATACTTTTCTATGTTAACTAACGGCACGGTATCGGACCTTAATATTGACCTATAATTTTCTAAATTGGACCACGAATTATATTACAGGGTAATAGTGTACCCTACCACAGGAAATAATTATAGGTCAATTAGGGGGTACACAGCGTGACCCTAAAGTTTACTATGTATGCCTATGCGAAATAAAGTGTTCTGAATAGCTTAAAATGAGGAAATAAACGTTCTAAAATGCTTTAAAAATTCAGAGACACTTTTCTATGTTAATTAACGGCACGGTATCGGACCTTAATATTGACCTATAATTTTTAAATTGGACTACGTATTATATTACAGGGTAATAGTGCACCCTACCACAGGAAATAATTATAGGTATATTAGGGGGTACACAGCGTGAACCTAAAGTTTACTATGTATGCCTATGCGAAATAGAGTGTTCTGAGAAGCTTAAAATGAAGAAATAAGCGTTCTAAAATGCTTTAAAAATTCAAAGACATCTTTCAATGCTTAACTAACGCAAGGCGCGATATCAGACCTTAATATGGAACCATAATATTTAAATTGGACCAGGAATTATATTACAGGGTAATAGTGTACCCTACAACAGGAAATAATTATAGGTCAATTAGGGGGTACACTATGTATATTTTAAATAGTGCATTAAAACAAGGAAATTCGAAGACTCTTTTCTATGTTAACTAACGGTAGGGTATCGGACCTTAATATTGACCTAAAATTTTTAAATTGGACCACGTATTATATTACAGGGTGATAGTGTACCCTACCACAGAAAATAATTATATTTCAATTAGGGGGTACACAGCGTGACCCTAAAGTTTACTATGTATGCCTATGCGAAATAAGGGGTTCTGAGAAGCTTAAAATGAAGAAATAAGCGTTCTAAAGTGCTTTAAAAATTCAAAGACATCTTTCAATGGTTAACTAACGCAAGGCGCAATATCAGACCTTAATATTGACCCATAATATTTAAATTGGACCAGGTATTATATTACAGGGTAATAGTGTACCCTCCCACAGGAAATAATTATAGGTCAATTAGGGGGTACACTATGTATATTTTAAATAGTGCATTAAAACAAGGAAATACGAAGACACTTTTCTATGTTAACTAACGGCACGGTATCGGACCTTAACATTGACCTATAATTTTTAAATTGGACCACGTATTATATTACAGGGTAATAGTGTACCCTACCACAGGAAATAATTATAGGTCAATTAGGGGGTACACAGCGTGACCCCAAAGTTTACTATCTATGTATGCCTATGCGAAATAGAGTGTTCTGAGAAGCTTAAAATGAAGAAATAGGCGTTCTAAAATGCTTTAAAAATTCAAAGACATCTTTCAATGGTTAACTAACGCAAGGCGCAATATCAGACCTTAATATTGACCCATATTATTTAAATTGGACTAGGTATTATATTACAGGGTAATAGTGTACCCTACCACAGGAAATAATTATAGGTCAATTAGGGGGTACACTATGTATATTTTAAATAGTGCATTAAAACAAGGAAATTCGAAGACACTTTTCTATGTTTACTAACGGCACGGTATTGGACCTTAATATCGACCTATAATTTATAAATTGGACCACGTATTATATTACAGGGTTATAGTGTGCCCTACCACAGGAAATAATTATAGGTCAATTAGGGGGTACACAGCGTGACCCTAAAGTTTACAATGTATGCCTATGCGAAATAAAGTGTTCTGAGAAGCTTAAAATGAGGAAATAAGCGTTCTAAAATGCTTTAAAAATTCAAAGACATTTTTCAATGTTAACTAACGGCACGGTATCAGACCTTAATATTGACCTATAATTTTTAAATTGGACCACGTATTATATTACAGGGTAATAGTGTACCCTACCACAGGAAATAAATATATGTCATTTAGGGGGGACACAGCGTGACCCTAAATTTTGCTATGTATGCCTATGCGATATAGAGTGTTCTGAGAAGCTTAAAATGAAGAAATAAGCGTTCTAAAATGCTTTAAAAATTCAAAGACATCTTTCAATGGTTAACTAACGCAAGGCGCAATATCAGACCTTAATATTGACCCATATCATTTAAATTGGACCAGGTATTATATTACAGGGTAATAGTGTACCCTACCACAGGAAATAATTATAGGTCAATTAGGGGGTACACTATGTATATTTTAAATAGTGCATTAAAACAAGGAAAAACGAAGACACTTTTCTATGTTAACTAACGGCACGGTATCGGACCTTAATATTGACCTATAATTTTTAAATTGGACCACGTATTATATTACAGGGTGATAGTGCACCCTACCACAGAAAATAATTATAGGTCAATTAGGGGTGCACAGCGTGACCCTAAAGTTTACTATGTATGCCTATGCGAAATAAGGGGTTCTGAGAAGCTTAAAATGAAGAAATAAGCGTTCTAAAATGCTTTAAAAATTCAAAGACATCTTTCAATGGTTAACTAACGCAAGGCGCAATATCAGACCTTAATATTGACCTATAATTTTTAAATTGAACCACGTATTATATTACAGGGTTATAGTGTACCCTACCACAGGAAATAATTATAGGTCAATTAGGGGGTACACTATGTATATTTTAAATAGTGCATTAAAACAAGGAAATTCGAAGACACTTTTCTATGTTTACTAACGGCACGGTATCGGACCTTAATATCGACCTATAATTTATAAATTGGACCACGTATTATATTACAGGGTTATAGTGTGCCCTACCACAGGAAATAATTATAGGTCAATTAGGGGGTACACAGCGTGACCCTAAAGTTTACAATGTATGCCTATGCGAAATAAAGTGTTCTGAGAAGCCTAAAATGAGGAAATAAGCGTTCTAAAATGCTTTAAAAATTCAAAGACATTTTTCAAAGTTAACTAACGGCACGGTATCAGACCTTAATATTGACCTATAATTTTTAAATTGGACCACGTATTATATTACAGGGTAATAGTGTACCCTACCACAGGAAATAAATATATGTCATTTAGGGGGGACACAGCGTGACCCTAAATTTTGCTATGTATGCCTATGCGATATAGAGTGTTCTGAGAAGCTTAAAATGAAGAAATAAGCGTTCTAAAATGCTTTAAAAATTCAAAGACATCTTTCAATGGTTAACTAACGCAAGGCGCAATATCAGACCTTAATATTGACCCATATCATTTAAATTGGACCAGGTATTATATTACAGGGTAATAGTGTACCCTACCACAGGAAATAATTATAGGTCAATTAGGGGGCACACTATGTATATTTTAAATAGTGCATTAAAACAAGGAAAAACGAAGACACTTTTCTATGTTAACTAACGGCACGGTATCGGACCTTAATATTGACCTATAATTTTTAAATTGGACCACGTATTATATTACAGGGTGATAGTGTACCCTACCACAGAAAATAATTATAGGTCAATGAGGGGTACACAGCGTGACCCTAAAGTTTACTATGTATGCCTATGCGAAATAAGGGGTTCTGAGAAGCTTAAAATGAAGAAATAAGCGTTCTAAAATGCTTTAAAAATTCAAAGACATCTTTCAATGGTTAACTAACGCAAGGCGCAATATCAGACCTTAATATTGACCCATAATATTTAAATTGGACCAGGTATTATATTACAGGGTAATAGTGTACCCTACCACAGGAAATAATTATAGATCAATTAGGGGGTACACTATGTATATTTTAAATAGTGCATTAAAACAAGGAAATACGAAGACACTTTTCTATGTTAACTAACGGCACGGTATCGGACCTTAATATTGAACTAGAATTTTTAAATTGGACCACGTACTATATTATAGGGTAATAGTGTAAAATACCACAGAAAATAATTATAGGTCAATTAGGGGGTACACAGCGTGACCCTAAAGTTTAATATGTATGCCTATGCGAAATAAAGTGTTCTGAGAAGCTTAAACTACAGCTTGACACTACACTGCCCTTATAGACCCTACCAAAGACTTAAGTTCTCAGTAGCGCTTCCGCTCTAATCAGTTGCCAAATATGGCGGACCCTCCATGGCCCCACTGCAGCACGTGTGCGGCTTTATAGCTGCGTTGCGGGGGCCAAAATGGCAGGAAATTACACTGCCCTACTACGACACGCCAGTGCCTTTACTCCTCAGTTGGGCTTCCGCTCTAATCCGTGGCCAAAGATGGCGAACACTACCGCCCCCTAATGCCGCACGTGCACGGCTGTAGTGCCGCGTTGCAGTGGCGAAAATGGCAGGAAACTACACTGCCCAACTACTACACGCCAGTGCCTTTACTCCTCAGTTCGGCTTCCGCTCTAAATAGTGGAAAAATATGGCGGACACTATGGCCTTTCAGCGGCACTCGCGCGGCTGTAGAGCCGCGTTTCGGTGGCCCAACATGTCGGACTCTTCCCAGCCCTACTACCACACGCCTGTGCCTTTACTCCTCAGTTCGGCTTCCGCTCTAATCTGTGACCAAAGAAGGCGGACACTCTATGGCATTTCTGCGGCACGTGCGCGGCTGTAGTGCCGCGTTGCTGTAGCTCAAATTGACGGATTCTGCACTGCCCAACTACGACACGACTGTGCCTTTTTTCCTCAGTTGGGCTTCCGCTCCACTCCGTGGCCAAAGATGGCGCACAGTCTATAGCCCTAGTGTGGCACGTCCGCGGCTGTAGTGCTGCGTTGCAGTGGCCCAAAATGTCGGACTCTACACTGCCCTATTTCTACACACCAATGCCTTTACTCCTCAGTTCGGCTTCCGCTCTAATTAGTGACCAAGGAAGGCGGACACTCTATGGCCCTATTGCGGCACATGCGCGGCTGTAGTGCCGCGTTGCGGTGAACCAAAATGGTGGAATCTACACAGACCTACTACGACACGCCAGTGAATTTACTCCTCAGTTCGGCTTCCGCTCTAAATAGTGGAAAAATATGGCGGACACTCCATGGTCCTCCTGCGGCTCGTGCGTGGCTGTAGTCAGGCGATGCGGTGGCCCAGCATGTCTGACGCTACACTGCCCGACTACGACACGCCAGTGCCTTCACTCCTCAGTTCGGCTTCCGCTCTAAATAGTGGAAAAATATGGCGGGCACTCCATGGTCCTAATGCGGCACGTGCGCGGCTTTAGTGACGCGTTGCGGTGGCCCAACATGTCGGACGCTACACTGCCCGACAACGGCACGCCTGTGCCTTTACTCCTCAGTTCGGCTTCCATTCTAATCAGTGGCCAAAGATTGCGGACTGTTTATAGCCCTACTGCAGCACGTGTGCGGCTTTATAGCCGCGTTGCGGGGGCCAAAATGGCAGGAAATTACACTGCCCTACTACGACACGCCAGTGCCTTTACTCCTCAGTTGGGCTTCCGCTCTAATCCGTGGCCAAAGATGGCGAACACTACCGCCCCCTAATGCCGCACGTGCACGGCTGTAGTGCTGCGCTGCAGTGGTGAAAATGGCAGAAAACTACACTGCCCAACTACTACACGCCAGTGCCTTTACTCCTCAGTTCGGCTTCCGCTCTAAATAGTGGAAAAATATGGCGGACACTCCATGGCCCTTCAGCGGCACTCGCGCGGCTGTAGAGCCGCGTTTCGGTGGCCCAACATGTCGGACTCTTCCCAGCCCTACTACCACACGCCTGTGCCTTTACTCCTCAGTTCGGCTTCCGCTCTAATCTGTGACCAAAGAAGGCGGACACTCTATGGCATTTCTGCGGCACGTGCGCGGCTGTAGTGCCGCGTTGCTGTAGCTCAAATTGACGGATTCTGCACTGCCCAACTACGACACGACTGTGCCTTTTCTCCTCAGTTGGGCTTCCGCTCCACTCGGTGGCCAAAGATGGCGAACAGTCTATAGCCCTAGTGTGGCATGTCCGCGGCTGTAGTGCTGCGTTGCAGTGGCCCAAAATGTCGGACTCTACACTGCCCAACTGCTACACGCCAGTGCCTTTACTCCTCAGATCGGCTCCCGCTCTAAATAGTGGAAAAATATGGCGGACACTCCATGGTCGTACTGCGGCATGTGCACGGCTGTAGTGCCGCGTAGCAGTGGCGAAAATGGCAGGAAACTACGCTGCCCAACTACTACACGCCAGTGCCATTACTCCTCAGTTCGGCTTCCGCTCTAAATAGTGGAAAAATATGGCGGACACTCTATGGCATTTCTGCGGCATATGCACGGCTTTAGTGCCGCGTTGCTTTGGCCAAAATGGCAGGAAACTACATTGCCCTATTTATACACACCAGTGCCTTTACTCCTCAGTTCGGCTTCCGCTCTAATCTGTGACCAAAGAAGGCAGACACTCTATGGCAATACTGCGGCACGTGCGCGGCTGTAGTGCCGCGTTGCGGTAGCCCAAAATGTCGGATTCTGCACTGCCCTACTACGACACGCCAGTGCCTTTACTCCTCAGTTGGGCTTCCGCTCCACTCCGTGGCCAAAGATGGCGAACAGTCTATAGCCCTAGAGCGGCACGCCCGCGGCTGTAGTGCCACGTTGCGGTGGCCCAAAATGTCAGACTCTACACTGCCCTACTACGACACGCCAGTGCCCTTACTCCTCAGTTGGGATTCCGCTCTAATCCCAGGCTAAAAAATGGCGAACTCTCCAAGGCCCTAATGCTGCACGTGCACGGCTGTAGTGCCTCGTCACGGTGGCCAAATTGGCAGGAAACTACACTGCCCAATTTCTACACACCAGTGCATTTACTCCACAGTTCTGCCTCCGCTCTCTTTAGTGACCAACGAAGGCGGACACTCTATGGCCCTTCAGCGGCACGTGCACGGCTGTAGTGCCGCGTTGAGGTGGCCCAACTTGTTGGACGCTACACAGTCCGACTACAAAACGCCAGTGCCTTTACTCCACAGTTGGGCTTCAGCTCTAATCAGTGGCCAAAGATGGCGAACAGTTTATAGCCCTAGTGCGGCACGTCCGCGGCTGCAGTGCCGCGTTGCGGTGTCCAAAATGTCAGACTCTACACTGCCCAACTACGACACTCCAGTGACTTTACTCCTCAGTTGGACTTCCACTCTCATCCGTTGCCAAAGATTGCGGACACTCCACGGTCCTAATGCTGCACGTGCACGGCTGTAGTGCCGCGTTGCGGTGGCCAAAATGGCAGGAAACTACACTGCCCTATTTCTACACGCTAGTGCCTTTTCTCCTCAGTTCGACTTCCGCTCAAATTAGTAGCCAAAGATGGCGGACAGTCTATAGCCATTCTGCGGCACGTCCGCTGTTGTAGCTCCGCGTTGCGGTGCCCCAAAATGGTGGACTCTTCACAGCCCTACTACGACACGCCTGTGCCTTCACTCCTCAGTTGCGCTTCCGCTCTAATCCGTGGCCAAAGTTGGCAGAGTCTCCATGGCCCTACTGCGCCACGTGTGCGGCTTTATAGCCACGTTGCGTAGGCCAAAATGTCTGGAAGCTACACTGCCCTACTACGACACGCCAGTGCCTTTACTCCTCAGTTGGGCTACCCCTCTAATCCGTGGCCAAAAAATGGCGAACACTCCAAGGCCCTAATGCAGCACGTGCACGGCTGTAGTGCCGCGTTGTGGTGGCCAAAATGGCAGGAAACTACCCATCCCTTTTTCTACACGCCAGTTCCATTACTCCTCAGTTCGGCTTCCGCTCTAATTGGTGACCAAAGAAAGCGGACTCTCTATGGTGCTATTGCGGCTTGTGCGCAGCTGTAGTGCCGCGTTGCGGTTGCCCAACTTGTCGGTCGCTACACTGCCCGACTACAACACGCCAGTGCTTTTACTCCACAGTTCTGCTTCCGCTCTAATCAGGAGCCAAAGATGGCGGACAGTCTATAGCCCTTTTGCGGCACGTCCACGGCTGAATGTGCCAAGTTGCGATTGCGCAAAATGGTGGACACTACACTGCCCTTCGAGACCCTACCAAAGACTTAAGTTCTCACTAGCGCTTCCGCTCTAATCAGTGGCCAAATATGGCGGACCCTCCATGGCCTTACTTCGGCACGTGTGCGGCTTTATAGCTGCGTTGCGGGGGCCAAAATGGCTGGAAATTACACTGCCCTGCTACGACACGCCAGTGCCGTTACTCCTCAGTAGAGCTTCCGCTCTAATCCGTGGCCAAAGATGGCGAACACTCCAAGGCCCTAATGCTGCACGTGCACGGCTGTAGTGCCGCGTTTGCGGGGGCCAAAATGGCAGGAAATTACACTGCCCTACTACGACACGCCAGTGCCGTTACTCCTCAGTAGGGCTTCCGCTCTAATCCGTGGCCAAAGATGGCGAACACTACCGCCCCCTAATGCCGCACGTGCACGGCTGTAGTGCCGTGTTGCAGTGGCGAAAATGGCAGGAAACTACACTGCCCAACTACTACACGCCAGTGCCTTTACTCCTCAGTTCGGCTTCCGCTCTAAATAGTGGAAAAATATGGCGGACACTCCATGGCCCTTCAGCGGCAATCGCGTGGCTGAAGTGCCGCGTTTCGGTGGCCCAACATGTCGGACTTTTCCCAGCCCTACGACCACACGCCTGTGCCTTTACTCCTCAGTTCGGCTTCCGCTCTAATCTGTGACCAAAGAAGGCGGACACTCTATGGCATTTCTGCGGCACGTGCGCGGCAGTAGTGCCGAGTAGTGGTAGCCCAAATTGTCGGATTCAGCGCAGCCCAACTGCGACACGACAGTTCCTTTACTTCTCAGTTGGGCTTCCGCTCTAATCCCAGGCTAAAAAATGGCGAACTCTCCAAGACCCTAATGCTGCACGTGCACGGCTGTAGTGCCGCGTTGCGGTGGCCAAATTGGCAGGAAATTACACTGCCCTGCTACGACACGCGAGTGCCTTTACTTCTCAGGTCGGCTTCCGCCCTAATCAGTGACCAAAGATTTCGGACTCTCCATGGCCTTTCTGCGGCACGTGCACGACTGTAGTGCCGCGTTGCGGTGGCCCAACTTGTCGGTCGCTATACTGCCTGACTACAACACGCCAGTGCCTTTACTCCTCAGTTCGGCTTCCGCTCTAATCTGTGACCAAAGAAGGCGGACACTCTATAGCCCTTTTGCGGCACGTCCACGGCTGAATGTGCCAAGTTGCGATTGCCCAAGATGGTGGACACTACACTGCCCTTCGAGACCCTACCAAAGACTTAAGTTCTCAGTAGCGCTTCCGCTCTTATCAGTGGCCAAATATGGCGGACACTCCATGGCCCTTCAGCGGCACTCGCGCGGCTGAAGTGCCGCGTTTCGGTGGCCCAACATGTCGGACTTTTCCCAGCCCTACTACGACACGCCAGTGCCTTTACTCCTCAGTTGGGCTTCCGCTCCACTCCGTGGCCAAAGATGGCGAACAGTCTATAGCCCTTGACCGGCACGCCCGCGGCTGTAGTGCCGCGTTGCGGTGGCCCAAAATGTCAGACTCTACACTGCCCTACTAC
The DNA here is from genome assembly GCF_982258835.1 of Parasteatoda tepidariorum. Taxonomy (NCBI): domain Eukaryota; kingdom Metazoa; phylum Arthropoda; class Arachnida; order Araneae; family Theridiidae; genus Parasteatoda; species Parasteatoda tepidariorum. The sequence goes on along the minus strand of NW_028257375.1, from coordinate 1,044,299 downwards.
GACACGCCAGTGCCTTTACTCCTCAGTTGGGCTTCCGCTCTAATCCCAGGCTAAAAAATGGCGAACTCTGCAAGACCCTAATGCTGCACGTGCACGGCTGTAGTGCCGCGTTGCTGTAGCTCAAATTGTCGGATTCTGCACTGCCCAACTACGACACACCAGTGCCTTTACTCCTCAGATGGTCTTCCGCTCTAATCCCATGCTAAAAAATGGCGAACACTCCAAGGCCCTAATGCTGCACGTGCACGGCTGTAGTGCCGCGTTGCAGTGGCGAAAATGGCAGGAAACTACACTGCCTAACTACTACACGCCAGTGCCATTACTCCTCAGTTCGGCCTCCGCTCTAAATAGTGGAAAAATATGGCGGACACTCTATGGCATTTCTGCGGCACGTGCACGGCTTTAGTGCCGCGTTGCGGTGGCCAAAATGGCAGGAAACTACCCTGCCCTATTTCTACACACCAGTGCCTTTACTCCTCAGTTCGGCTTCCGCTCTAATCTGTGACCAAAGAAGGCGGACACTCTATGGCAATCCTGCGGCACGTGCGCGGCTGTAGTGCAACGTTGCGGTAGCCCAAAATGTCGGATTCTGCACAGTCCGACTACAAAACGCCAGTGCCTTTACTCCTCAGATGGGCTTCCGCTCCACTCCGTGGCCAAAGATGGCGAACAGTCTATAGCCCTAGAGCGGCACGCCCGCGGCTGTAGTGCCGCGTGGCGGTGGCCCAAAATGTCAGACTCTACACTGCCCTACTACGACAGGCCAGTGCCTTTACTCCTCAGTTGGGCTTCCGCTCTAATCCCAGGCTAAAAAATGGCGAACTCTCCAAGGCCCTAATGCTGCACGTGCATGGCTGTATTACCGCGTTGCGGTGGCCAAAATGGCAGGAAACTATACTGCCCTATTTCTACATGCCAGTACCTTTATTCCTCAGTTCGACTTCCGTCAAATTAGTGAACAAAGAAGGCGGACACTCTATGGCCCTATTGCGGCACATGCGCGGCTATTGTGTCGCGTTGCAGTGGCCCAAAATTTCGGACTCTACACTGCCCAACTACTACATGCCAGTGCCATTACTCCTCCGTTCGGCTTCCGCTCTAAATAGTGGAAAAATATGGCGGACACTCCATGGCCCTTCAGCGGCTCTCGCACGGCTGTAGTGCCGCGTTTCGGTGGACCAACATGTCGGACTCTTCCCAGCCCTACTACCACACGCCGGTGCCTTTACTCCTCAGTTCAGCTTCCGCTCTAAATAGTGGAAAAATATGGCGGACACTCCATGGCCCTTCAGCGGCTCTCGCACGGCTGTAGTGCCGCGTTTCGGTGGACCAACATGTCGGACTCTTCCCAGCCCTACTACCACACGCCGGTGCCTTTACTCCTCAGTTCGGCTTCCGCTCTAATCTGTGACGAAAGAAGGCGGACACTCTATGGCATTTCTGCGGCTGTAGTGCCGCTTTGCGGTAGTCCAAAATGTCGGATTCTGCACTGCCCAACTACGACACGACAGTGCCTTTACTCCTCAGTTGGGCTTCCGCACCACTCCGTGGCCAAATATGGCGGACACTCCATGGCCCTTCAGCGGCACTCGCACGGCTGCAGTGCCGCGTTTCGGTGGCCAAAATGGCAGGAAACTACACTGCCCTATTTCTACACACCAGTGCCTTTACTCCTCAGTTCGGCTTCCGCTATAATTAGTGTCCAAGGAAGGCGAACACTTTATGGCCCTATTGCGGCACATGCGCGGCAGTAGTGCTGCGTTGCGGTGGCCCAAAATGTCGGACTCTACACTGCTCTACTACGACACACCAGTGCCTTTACTCCTCCGTTCGGCTTCCGCTCTAAATAGTGGAAAAAGATGGCGGACGCTCCACTGTCCTAATGCTGCACGGGCACGGCTGTAGCACAGCGTTGCGATGGCCAAAATGGCAGGAAACTACACCGCCCTACAAGACCCTACCAAAGACTTAAGTTCTCAGTTGCGCCACGCCTGTGCCTTCACTCCTCAGTTGCGCTTCCGCTCTAATCCGTGGCCAAAGTTGGCGGAGCCTCCATGGCCCTACTGCGCCACGTGTGCGGCTTTATAGCCACGTTGCGTAGGCCAAAATGTCAGGAAGCTACACTGCCCAACTACGACACGCCAGAGCCTTTACTCCTCATTTGGGCTACCGCTCTAATCCGTGGCCAAAGATGGCGAACACTCCCGCTCCCTAATGCGGCACGTGCACGGCTGTAGTGCCGTGTTGCAGTATCGAAAATGGCAGGAAGCTACACTGCCCTACTACTGCACGCCAGTGCCTTTACTCCTCAGCTCGGATTCCGCTCTAAATAGTGGCCAAAGATGGCGAACAGTCTATAGCCCTAGTGTGGCACGTCAGCGGCTGTAGTGCCGCGATGCGGGGTCCAAAATGTCGGTCTCTACACTGCCCTACAAGACCCTACCAAAGACTTAAGTTCTCAGTTGCGCTTCCGCTCTAATCAGTGGCCAAAGATGGCGGACACTCCATAGCTCTAATGCGGCACGTCCGCGGCTGTAGTGCCGCGCTTCGGTTGCCCAAATTGTCGAACTCTACGCTGTCCTACTACTAAACGCCAGTCCCATAACCCCTCAGTTGGGCTTCCGCTCTTATCCGTTGCCAAAGATTGCGGACTCACCATGGCCCTACTGCGGCACGTGTGCGGCTTTATAGCCGCGCTGCGGGGGCCAAAATGGCAGGAAATTACACTGCCCTACTACGACACGCGAGTGCCTTTACTCCTCAGGTCGGCTTCCGCCCTAATCAGTGACCAAAGATGGCGGACAGTCTATAGCCCTTCTGCGGCACTTCCAAGGCTGAATGTGCCAAGTTGCGATTGCCCAAAATGGTGGACACTACACTGCCCTTCTAGACCCTACCAAAGACTTACCCAAATTGTCGGATTCAGCACAGACCAACTGCGACACGACAGTGCCTTTACTCCTCAGTTGGGCTTCCGCTCCACTCCGTGGCCAAAGATGGCGAACATTCCAAGGCCCTAATGCTGCACGTGTGCGACTGTAGTGACGCGTTTCAGTGGCGCAGATGGCAGGAAACTACACTGCCCAACTACTACATGCCAGTGCCATTACTCCTCAGTTCGGCTTCCTCTCTAAATAGTGGAAAAATATGGCGGACACTCTATGGCATTTCTGCAGCAGATGCGCGGCTGTAGTGCCGCGTTGCGGGGGCCCAAAATGTCGGACTCTACTCTGCTCTACTACGACACACCAGTGCCTTTACTCCTCTGTTCGGCTTCCGCTCTAAATAGTGGTAAAAGATGGCGGACACTCCATGGCCACGGCTGTAGCGCCGCGTTGCGGGGGCCAAAATGGCAGGAAACTTCAATGCCCTACTACGACACGAAAGTGCCTTTATTCCACAGTTGGGCTTCCGCTCTAATCCGTGGCCGAAGATGGCGAACACTCTCGCACCCTAATGCGGCACGTGCACGGCTGTAGTGCCGCGTTGCAGAAGCGAAAATGGCAGGAAACTACACTGCCCTATTTCTACACGCCAGTGCCTTTTCTCCGCAGTTCGACTTCCGCTCAAATTAGTGGCCAAAGATGGCGGACAGTCTATAGCCGTTCTGCGGCACGTCTGCGGTTGTAGTTCCGCGATTCGGGGCCCCAAAATGGCGGACTCTTCACAGACCTACTACGACACGCCTGTGCCTTCACTCCTCAGTTGCGCTTCCGCTCTAATCCGTGGGCAAAGTTGGCGGAGCCTCCATGGCCCTACTGCGCCACGTGTGCGGCTTTACAGCCACGTTGCGTCCGCCAAATTGTCGGAATCTTCGCTGTCCTACTACGACACGCCTGTCCCGTGACCCCTCAGTTAGGCTTTCGCTCTAATCCGTAGCCAAAGATTGCGGACACTCCACGGTCCTATTGCGGTTTGTGCGTAGCTGAAGTGCCGCGTTGCAGTGGCCAAAATGATGGAAACTACACTGCCCTACTACGACACGCGAGTGCCTTTACTCCTCAGGTCGGCTTCCGCCCTAATCAGTGACCAAAGATGGCGGACTCTCCATGGCCTTTCCGCGGCACATGCGCGGCTGTAGTGCCGGGTTGCGGTGAACCAAAATGGTGGACTCTACACTGCCCTATTTCTACTCGCCAGTGCCTTTACTCCTCTGTTCGGCTTCCGCTCTAATTAGTGGAAAAAGATGGCGGACACTCCATGGCCCTTCAGCGGCACGTGCACGGCTGAAGCGCCGCGTTGCGGGGGCTAAAAATGCAGGAAAATACACTGCCCTACTACGACACGAAAGTGCCTTTATTCCTCAGTTGGTCTTCCGCTCTAATCCGTGGCCAAAAAATGGCGAACACTCCAAGGCCCTAATGCGGCACGTGCACGGCTGTAGTGCCGCGTTGTGGTGGCCAAAATGGCAGGAAACTACCCTGCCCTTTTTCTACACGCCAGTTCCATTACTCCTCAGTTCGGCTTCCGCTCTAATTAGTGACCAAAGAAAGCGGACTCTCTACGGCGCTATTGCGGCACATGCGCGGCTATTGTGTCGCGTTGCAGGGGCCAAAAATTTCGGACTCTACACTGCCCTACAACGACAAGCCAGTGCCTTTACACCTCAGTTTCGCTTCCACTCTAATCACTGGCCAAAGATTTCGTACACTCCATGGTCCAACTGCGGCACATGCGCAACTGCAGTGCCGCGTTGTGGTGGCCCAAAATAGCGGACACTACACCGCCCTACATGACCCTACCAAAGACATAAGTTCTCAATTGCGCTTCCACACTAAGCATTGGCCAAAGATGGCGGACACTCCATAGCTCTAATGCGGCACGTTCGCGGCTGTAGTGCCGCGCTTCGGTTGCCCAAATTGTCGAACTCTTCGCTGTCCTACTACTAAACGCCAGTCCCATAACCCCTCAGTTGGGCTTCCGCTCTAATCCGTTGCCAAAGATTGCGGACACTCCATAGCTCTACTGCGGCACGTTCGCGGCTGTAGTGCCGCGTTGTGGTGGCCAAAATGGCAGGAAACTACCCATCCCTTTTTCTACACGCCAGTTCCAGTACTCCTCAGGTCGGCTTCCGCCCTAATCTGTGACCAAAGATGGCGGACTCTCCTTGGCCTTTCTGCGGCACGTGCACGACTGTAGTGCCGCGTGTCGGTGGCCCAACTTGTCGGTCGCTACACGGCCCAGTGCTTTTACTCCACAGTTCTGCTTCCGCTCTAATCAGGAGCCAAAGATGTCGGACAGTCTATAGCCCTTTTACGGCACGTCCACGGCTGAATGTGCCAAGTTGCGATTGCCCAAAATGGTGGACACTACACTGCCCTTCGAGACCCTACCAAATACTAAAGTTCTCAGTAGCGCTTCCGCTCTAATCATGGAGGGTCCGCCAAATATGGCGGACCCTCCATGGCCCTACTGCGGCACGTGTGCGGCTTTATAGCCGCGTTGCGGTGGCCAAAATGGCAGGAAATTACACTGCCCTACTACGACACACCGGTACCTTTACTCCTCAGTTCGGCTTCCGCTATAAATAGTGGAAAAAGATGGCGGACACTCCAAGGCCCTTCAGCGGCACGAGCACGGCTGTAGCGCCGCGTTGCGGAGGCCAGAATGGCAGGAAACTACACTGCCCTACTACAGCACACCAGTGCCTTTATTCCTCAGTTGGGCTTTCGCTCTAATCCGTTGCCAAAGATGGCGGACACTCCACTCCTCAGGTCGGCTTCCGCCCTAATCAGTGGCCAAATATGGCGGACCCTCCATGGCCCTACTGCGGCACATGTGCGGCTTTATAGCCGTGTTGCGGGGGCCAAAATGGCAGGAAATTACACTGTACTACTACGACTCGCCAGTGTCTTTACTCCTTAGTTGGGCTTCCGCTCTAATCCGTGGCCAAAGATGGCGAATACTCCCGCCCCCTAATGCCGCACGTGCACGGCTGTAGTGCCGCGTTGCAATGGCGAAAATGGCATGAAACTGCACTGCCCAACTACTACACGCCAGTGCCTTTACTCCTCTGTTCGGCTTCCGCTCTAAATAGTGGAAAAAGATGGCAGACACTCCATGGCCCTTCAGCGGCACGTGCACGGCTGTAGCACCGCGTTTCGGTGGACCAACATGTCGGACTCTTCCCAGCCCTACTACCACACGCCTGTGCCTTTACTCCTCAGTTCGGCTTCCGCTCTAATCTGTGACCAAAGAAGGCGGACACTCTATGGCATTTCTGCGGCACCTGCGCGGCTGTAGTGCCGCTTTGCGGTAGTCCATAATGTCGGATTCTGCACTGCCCAACTACGACACGACAGTGCCTTTACTCCTAAGTTGGGTTTCCGCACCTCTCCGTGGCCAAAGATGGCGAACAGTCTATGGCCCTAGTGCGGCAGGTCTGCGGCTGTAGTGCCGCGTTGCGGTGGCCCAAAATGTCGGACTCTACACTGCCCTACTACGACACGCCTGTGCCTTTACTCCTCAGTTCGGCTTCCGCTCTAATCTGTGACCAAAAAAGGCGGACACTCTATGGCATTTCTGCTGCACGTGCACGGCTGTAGTGCCGCGTTGCGGTGGCCAAAATGGCAGGAAACTACACTGCCCTATTTCTACACGCCAGTGCTTTTACTCCTCATTTCGACTTCCGCTCAAATTAGTGACCAAAGAAGGCGGACACCCCATGGCCCTATTGCGGCAGATGCGCGACTGTAGTGCCGCGTTGCGGTGGCCCAAAATGTCGGACTCTACACTGCCCTACTACGACACACCAGTGCCTTTACTCCTCTGTTCGGCTTCCGCTCTAAATAGTGGAAAAAGATGGCAGACACTCCATCGCCCTTCAGCGACACGTGCACGGCTGTAGCGCCGCGTTTCGGTGGACCAACATGTCGGACTCTTCCCAGCCTTACTACCACACGCCTGTGCCTTTACTCCTCAGTTCGGCATCCAATCTAATCTGTGACCAAAGAAGGCGGACACTCTATGGCATTTCTGCGGCACGTGCGCGGCTGTAGTGCCGCTTTGCGGTAGTCCAAAATGTCGGATTCTGCACTGCCCAACTACGACACGATAGTGCCTTTACTCCTCAGTTGGGCTTCCGCACCACTCCGTGGCCAAAGATGGCGAACAGTCTATGGCCCTACAGCAGCACGTCCGCGACTGTAGTGCCGCGGTGCGGTGGCCCAAAATGTCGGACTATACACTGCCCTACCACGACACGCAAGTGCCTTTACTCTTCAGTTCGGCTTCCGCTCTAATTTGTGGCCAAAGTTGGCGGACAATCCATAGCCTTACCGCGGCACATGCACGGCTGTAGTGTCACATTGCGGTGGCCCAAAATATCGGACTCTACTCTGCCCTACTACGACACGCCTGTGCCTTTACTCCTCAGTTGAGCTTCCGCTCTTATCCGTTTTCCAAAGATGGCGGACATTCCATAGCCCTACTGCGGCACGTCCGCGGCTGTAGTGCCGTGTTGCGGTGCCCCAAAATAGCGGACTCTACACTGCCCTACTGCGACACGCCTGTTCCTTTACTCCTCAGTTGGGCTTCCGCTTAAATCAGTGGCTAAAGATGGCGGACAGTCTATATCCCTACTGCGGCACGTCCGCGGCAGTAGTGTCGCGTTGCGGTGCCCTAAAATGGCGGACTCTACACTGCCCTACTACGACACGCCTGTGGCTTTACTCCTCAGTAGGGCTTCCGCTCTAATCCGTGTCCAAAGATGATGAACACTCTCCGGCCCTAATGCGGCACGTGCACGGCAGTAGTGCCATGTTGCGATGGCCAAAAATATCGGACTCTACACTGCCCTACGACGACACGTCAGTGCCTTTACAACTTAATTCAACTTCCGCTCAAATCAGTCGCCAAAGATGGCGAATAGTCTATAGACCTTCTGCGGCACGTCCGCGGCTGTAGTGCCGCGTTGCGGTGCCCCAAAATGTCAGACTCTACACTGCCCTACTAGACTCTACCAGAGACTTAAGTTCTCAGTTGCGCTTCCGCTTAAATCAGTGGCCTAATATGGCGGACCCTCCGTGGCCCTACTGTGGCACGTCTGCGGCTGTAGTGCCGCGTTGCGGTGCACCTAAATGGCGGACTCTACACTGCCCTACTACGACACGCCTGTGGCTTTACTCCTCAGATGAGTTTCCGCTCTAATCAGTGACCAAAGATGGTGGACACTCCATAGCCCTACAGCAGCACGTCCGCGAATGTAGTGCCGCGGTGCGGTGGCTCAAAATGTCGGACTATACACTGCCCTACTACTACACGCCAGCGCCTTTACTCTTCAGTTCGGCTTCCGCTCATATTAGTGGCCAAAGATGGCGGACAGTCTATAGCCCTACTGCGTCACGTCCGCGGCAGTAGTGTCGCGTTGCGGTGCCCTAAAATGGCGGACTCTACACTGCCCTACTACGACACGCCTGTGCCTTTACTCCTCAGATGGGCTTTCGCTTAAATCAGTGGCCAAATATTGCGGACCCTCCATGGCCCTACTGCAGCACGTCCGCGGCTGTAGTGCCGCGATGCGGTGACCCAAAATGTCGGACTCTACACTGCCCTACTAGACTCTACCAAAGACTTAAGTTCTCAGTTGCGCTTCCGCTTAAATCAGAGGCCAAATATGGCGGACACTCCACGGCCCTACTGCGACACGTGCGTGGCTTTATTGCCCCGTTGCGGTGGAACAAATTATAGGACTCTTCACTGCCCTACTACTACACGTCAGTGCCTTTACTCCTCAGTTCGGCTTCCGCTCTAATTAATGGCCAAAGATGGTGGACAGTCTATAGCCCTACTGCGGCACGTCCGTGGCTGTATTGTCGCGTTGCAGTGGCCCAAAATGTCGGACTCTACACTGCCTTACTACGGCACGCCAGTGCCTTTACTCCTCAGTTGGGATTCCGCTCTAATCAGTGGATAAAGATGGCGTACACTCCACGGCCCTTCTGCGGCACGTGCGTAGCTGTAGTGCCACCTTGCAGAGGCCAAAAATGTCGGACTCTACACTACCTTACTACGACATGCCAGTGCCTTTACTGCTCAGTTGGGATTCAGCTCTAATCCGTTTCCAAAGATGGCGAACACTCCCCGGACCTACTGCGGCACGTCCGTGGCTGTAGTGTCGCGTTGCGGTGCCCAAAAATGGCGGACTCTACACTGCCCTACTACGACACGCCTGTGCCTTTACTCCTCAGTTGAGCTTCCGCTCTTATCCGTTACCAAAGATGGCGGATATTCCATAGCCCTACAGCGGCACGTCCGCGGCTGTAGTGCCGTGTTGCGGTGTCCCAAAATAGCGGACTCTACACTGCGCTACTGCGACACGCCTGTTCCTTTACTCCTCAGTTGGGCTTCCCTTAAATCAGTGACTAAAGATGGCGGACCGTCTATAGCCCTACTGAGGCACGTCCGCGGCTGTAGTGCTGAGCAGTGGTGGCTAAAATGGCAGGATACTACACTGCCCTACTACCACACGCCTGTGCCTTTACTCCTCAGTTCGGCATCCAATCTAATCTGTGACCAAAGAAGGCGGACACTCTATGGCATTTCTGCGGCACGTGCGCGGCTGTAGTGCCGCTTTGCGGTAGTCCAAAATGTCGGATTCTGCACTGCCCAACTACGACACGATAGTGCCTTTACTCCTCAGTTGGGCTTCCGCACCACTCCGTGGCCAAAGATGGCGAACAGTCTATGGCCCTACAGCAGCACGTCCGCGACTGTAGTGCCGCGGTGCGGTGGCCCAAAATGTCGGACTATACACTGCCCTACCACGACACGCAAGTGCCTTTACTCTTCAGTTCGGCTTCCGCTCTAATTTGTGGCCAAAGTTGGCGGACAATCCATAGCCTTACCGCGGCACATGCACGGCTGTAGTGTCACATTGCGGTGGCCCAAAATATCGGACTCTACTCTGCCCTACTACGACACGCCTGTGCCTTTACTCCTCAGTTGAGCTTCCGCTCTTATCCGTTTTCCAAAGATGGCGGACATTCCATAGCCCTACTGCGGCACGTCCGCGGCTGTAGTGCCGTGTTGCGGTGCCCCAAAATAGCGGACTCTACACTGCCCTACTGCGACACGCCTGTTCCTTTACTCCTCAGTTGGGCTTCCGCTTAAATCAGTGGCTAAAGATGGCGGACAGTCTATATCCCTACTGCGGCACGTCCGCGGCAGTAGTGTCGCGTTGCGGTGACCTAAAATGGCGGACTCTACACTGCCCTACTACGACACGCCTGTGGCTTTACTCCTCAGTAGGGCTTCCGCTCTAATCCGTGTCCAAAGATGATGAACACTCTCCGGCCCTAATGCGGCACGTGCACGGCAGTAGTGCCATGTTGCGATGGCCAAAAATATCGGACTCTACACTGCCCTACGACGACACGTCAGTGCCTTTACAACTTAATTCAACTTCCGCTCAAATCAGTCGCCAAAGATGGCGAATAGTCTATAGACCTTCTGCGGCACGTCCGCGGCTGTAGTGCCGCGTTGCGGTGCCCCAAAATGTCAGACTCTACACTGCCCTACTAGACTCTACCAGAGACTTAAGTTCTCAGTTGCGCTTCCGCTTAAATCAGTGGCCTAATATGGCGGACCCTCCGTGGCCCTACTGTGGCACGTCTGCGGCTGTAGTGCCGCGTTGCGGTGCACCTAAATGGCGGACTCTACACTGCCCTACTACGACACGCCTGTGGCTTTACTCCTCAGATGAGTTTCCGCTCTAATCAGTGACCAAAGATGGTGGACACTCCATAGCCCTACAGCAGCACGTCCGCGAATGTAGTGCCGCGGTGCGGTGGCTCAAAATGTCGGACTATACACTGCCCTACTACTACACGCCAGCGCCTTTACTCTTCAGTTCGGCTTCCGCTCATATTAGTGGCCAAAGATGGCGGACAGTCTATAGCCCTACTGCGTCACGTCCGCGGCAGTAGTGTCGCGTTGCGGTGCCCTAAAATGGCGGACTCTACACTGCCCTACTACGACACGCCTGTGCCTTTACTCCTCAGATGGGCTTTCGCTTAAATCAGTGGCCAAATATTGCGGACCCTCCATGGCCCTACTGCAGCACGTCCGCGGCTGTAGTGCCGCGATGCGGTGACCCAAAATGTCGGACTCTACACTGCCCTACTAGACTCTACCAAAGACTTAAGTTCTCAGTTGCGCTTCCGCTTAAATCAGAGGCCAAATATGGCGGACACTCCACGGCCCTACTGCGACACGTGCGTGGCTTTATTGCCCCGTTGCGGTGGAACAAATTATAGGACTCTTCACTGCCCTACTACTACACGTCAGTGCCTTTACTCCTCAGTTCGGCTTCCGCTCTAATTAATGGCCAAAGATGGTGGACAGTCTATAGCCCTACTGCGGCACGACCGTGGCTGTATTGTCGCGTTGCAGTGGCCCAAAATGTCGGACTCTACACTGCCTTACTACGGCACGCCAGTGCCTTTACTCCTTATATCGACTTCCGCTCAAATCAGTGGCCAAAGATGGCGAATAGTCTATAGACCTTCTGCGGCATGTCCGCGGCTGTAGTGCCGCGTTGCGGTGCCCCAAAATGGCGGACACTTCACTGCCCTACTACGACACGCCTGTTCCTTTACTCCTCAGATGGGCTTTCGCTTAAATCAGTGGCCAAATATTGCGGACCCTCCATGGCCCTACTGCAGCACGTCCGCGGCTGTAGTGCCGCGATGCGGTGACCCAAAATGTCGGACTCTACACTGCCCTACTAGACTCTACCAAAGACTTAAGTTCTCAGTTGCGCTTCCGCTTAAATCAGAGGCCAAATATGGCGGACACTCCACGGCCCTACTGCGACACGTGCGTGGCTTTATTGCCCCGTTGCGGTGGAACAAATTATAGGACTCTTCACTGCCCTACTACTACACGTCAGTGCCTTTACTCCTCAGTTCGGCTTCCGCTCTAATTAATGGCCAAAGATGGTGGACAGTCTATAGCCCTACTGCGGCACGTCCGTGGCTGTATTGTCGCGTTGCAGTGGCCCAAAATGTCGGACTCTACACTGCCTTACTACAGCACGCCAGTGCCTTTACTCCTCAGTTGGGATTCCGCTCTAATCAGTGGATAAAGATGGCGTACACTCCACGGCCCTTCTGCGGCACGTGCGTAGCTGTAGTGCCACCTTGCAGAGGCCAAAAATGTCGGACTCTACACTACCTTACTACGACATGCCAGTGCCTTTACTGCTCAGTTGGGATTCAGCTCTAATCCGTTTCCAAAGATGGCGAACACTCCCCGGACCTACTGCGGCACGTCCGTGGCTGTAGTGTCGCGTTGCGGTGCCCAAAAATGGCGGACTCTACACTGCCCTACTACGACACGCCTGTGCCTTTACTCCTCAGTTGAGCTTCCGCTCTTATCCGTTACCAAAGATGGCGGATATTCCATAGCCCTACAGCGGCACGTCCGCGGCTGTAGTGCCGTGTTGCGGTGTCCCAAAATAGCGGACTCTACACTGCGCTACTGCGACACGCCTGTTCCTTTACTCCTCAGTTGGGCTTCCCTTAAATCAGTGACTAAAGATGGCGGACCGTCTATAGCCCTACTGAGGCACGTCCGCGGCTGTAGTGCTGAGCAGTGGTGGCTAAAATGGCAGGATACTACACTGCCCTACTACCACACGCCTGTGCCTTTACTCCTCAGTTCGGCATCCAATCTAATCTGTGACCAAAGAAGGCGGACACTCTATGGCATTTCTGCGGCACGTGCGCGGCTGTAGTGCCGCTTTGCGGTAGTCCAAAATGTCGGATTCTGCACTGCCCAACTACGACACGATAGTGCCTTTACTCCTCAGTTGGGCTTCCGCACCACTCCGTGGCCAAAGATGGCGAACAGTCTATGGCCCTACAGCAGCACGTCCGCGACTGTAGTGCCGCGGTGCGGTGGCCCAAAATGTCGGACTATACACTGCCCTACCACGACACGCAAGTGCCTTTACTCTTCAGTTCGGCTTCCGCTCTAATTTGTGGCCAAAGTTGGCGGACAATCCATAGCCTTACCGCGGCACATGCACGGCTGTAGTGTCACATTGCGGTGGCCCAAAGTATCGGACTCTACTCTGCCCTACTACGACACGCCTGTGCCTTTACTCCTCAGTTGAGCTTCCGCTCTTATCCGTTTTCCAAAGATGGCGGACATTCCATAGCCCTACTGCGGCACGTCCGCGGCTGTAGTGCCGTGTTGCGGTGCCCCAAAATAGCGGACTCTACACTGCCCTACTGCGACACGCCTGTTCCTTTACTCCTCAGTTGGGCTTCCGCTTAAATCAGTGGCTAAAGATGGCGGACAGTCTATATCCCTACTGCGGCACGTCCGCGGCAGTAGTGTCGCGTTGCGGTGCCCTAAAATGGCGGACTCTACACTGCCCTACTACGACACGCCTGTGGCTTTACTCCTCAGTAGGGCTTCCGCTCTAATCCGTGTCCAAAGATGATGAACACTCTCCGGCCCTAATGCGACACGTGCACGGCAGTAGTGCCATGTTGCGATGGCCAAAAATATCGGACTCTACACTGCCCTACGACGACACGTCAGTGCCTTTACAACTTCATTCAACTTCCGCTCAAATCAGTCGCCAAAGATGGCGAATAGTCTATAGACCTTCTGCGGCTCGTCCGCGGCTGTAGTGCCGCGTTGCGGTGCCCCAAAATGTCAGACTCTACACTGCCCTACTAGACTCTACCAGAGACTTAAGTTCTCAGTTGCGCTTCCGCTTAAATCAGTGGCCTAATATGGCGGACCCTCCGTGGCCCTACTGTGGCACGTCTGCGGCTGTAGTGCCGCGTTGCGGTGCACCTAAATGGCGGACTCTACACTGCCCTACTACGACACGCCTGTGGCTTTACTCCTCAGATGAGTTTCCGCTCTAATCAGTGACCAAAGATGGTGGACACTCCATAGCCCTACAGCAGCACGTCCGCGAATGTAGTGCCGCGGTGCGGTGGCTCAAAATGTCGGACTATACACTGCCCTACTACTACACGCCAGCGCCTTTACTCTTCAGTTCGGCTTCCGCTCATATTAGTGGCCAAAGATTGCGGACAGTCTATAGCCCTACTGCGTCACGTCCGCGGCAGTAGTGTCGCGTTGCGGTGCCCTAAAATGGCGGACTCTACACTGCCCTACTACGACACGCCTGTGCCTTTACTCCTCAGATGGGCTTTCGCTTAAATCAGTGGCCAAATATTGCGGACCCTCCATGGCCCTACTGCAGCACGTCCGCGGCTGTAGTGCCGCGATGCGGTGACCCAAAATGTCGGACTCTACACTGCCCTACTAGACTCTACCAAAGACTTAAGTTCTCAGTTTCGCTTCCGCTTAAATCAGAGGCCAAATATGGCGGACACTCCACGGCCCTACTGCGACACGTGCGTGGCTTTATTGCCCCGTTGCGGTGGAACAAATTATAGGACTCTTCACTGCCCTACTACTACACGTCAGTGCCTTTACTCCTCAGTTCGGCTTCCGCTCTAATTAATGGCCAAAGATGGTGGACAGTCTATAGCCCTACTGCGGCACGACCGTGGCTGTATTGTCGCGTTGCAGTGGCCCAAAATGTCGGACTCTACACTGCCTTACTACGGCACGCCAGTGCCTTTACTCCTTATATCGACTTCCGCTCAAATCAGTGGCCAAAGATGGCGAATAGTCTATAGACCTTCTGCGGCATGTCCGCGGCTGTAGTGCCGCGTTGCGGTGCCCCAAAATGGCGGACACTTCACTGCCCTACTACGACACGCCTGTTCCTTTACTCCTCAGATGGGCTTTCGCTTAAATCAGTGGCCAAATATTGCGGACCCTCCATGGCCCTACTGCAGCACGTCCGCGGCTGTAGTGCCGCGATGCGGTGACCCAAAATGTCGGACTCTACACTGCCCTACTAGACTCTACCAAAGACTTAAGTTCTCAGTTGCGCTTCCGCTTAAATCAGAGGCCAAATATGGCGGACACTCCACGGCCATTCTGCGACACGTGCGTGGCTTTATTGCCCCGTTGCGGTGGAACAAATTATAGGACTCTTCACTGCCCTACTACTACACGTCAGTGCCTTTACTCCTCAGTTCGGCTTCCGCTCTAATTAATGGCCAAAGATGGTGGACAGTCTATAGCCCTACTGCGGCACGTCCGTGGCTGTATTGTCGCGTTGCAGTGGCCCAAAATGTCGGACTCTACACTGCCTTACTACGGCACGCCAGTGCCTTTACTCCTCAGTTGGGATTCCGCTCTAATCAGTGGATAAAGATGGCGTACACTCCACGGCCCTTCTGCGGCACGTGCGTAGCTGTAGTGCCACCTTGCAGAGGCCAAAAATGTCGGACTCTACACTACCTTACTACGACATGCCAGTGCCTTTACTGCTCAGTTGGGATTCAGCTCTAATCCGTTTCCAAAGATGGCGAACACTCCCCGGACCTACTGCGGCACGTCCGTGGCTGTAGTGTCGCGTTGCGGTGCCCAAAAATGGCGGACTCTACACTGCCCTACTACGACACGCCTGTGCCTTTACTCCTCAGTTGAGCTTCCGCTCTTATCCGTTACCAAAGATGGCGGATATTCCATAGCCCTACAGCGGCACGTCCGCGGCTGTAGTGCCGTGTTGCGGTGTCCCAAAATAGCGGACTCTACACTGCGCTACTGCGACACGCCTGTTCCTTTACTCCTCAGTTGGGCTTCCCTTAAATCAGTGACTAAAGATGGCGGACCGTCTATAGCCCTACTGAGGCACGTCCGCGGCTGTAGTGCTGAGCAGTGGTGGCTAAAATGGCAGGATACTACACTGCTCTACTACTACACGCCAGTGCCTTTTCTCCTCAGTTCGGCTTCCAATCTAACTAATGGAAAAAGATGGCGGACACTCCATGGCCCTTCCGCGGCACGTGTAAGCTGAAGTGCCACGTTGTGTTGCCCCAAAATATCGGACTCTACTCTGCCCTACTACTACACGTTAGTGCCTTTACTCCTCAGTTCGGCTTCCGCTCTAATCCCTGGCCAAAGATGGCGAACACTCCCCGGCCCTAATGCGGCACATCACGGCTGTAGTTCCGTGTTGCGGTGGCCCTAAATATCGGACTCTACACTGCCCTACGACGACACGTCAGTGCCTTTACTCCTTAAATCGACTTCCGCTCAAATCAGTGGCCAAAGATGGCGAATAGTCTATAGACCTTCTGCGGCACGTCCGCGGCTGTAGTGCCGCGTTGCGGGGCCCCAAAATGGCGGACACTTCACTGCCCTACTACGACACGCAAGTGCCTTTACTCTTCAGTTCGGCTTCCGCTCTAATTTGTGGCCAAAGATGGCGGACAGTCTATAACCCTACTGCGTCACGTCCGCGGCAGTACTGTCGCGTTGCGGTGCCCTCAAATGGCGGACTCTACACTGCCCTACTACGACACGCCTGTGCCTTTACTCCTCAGTTGAGTTTCCGCTCTTATCCGTTACCAAAGATGGCGGATATTTCATAGCCCTACTGCGGCACGTCCGCGGCTGTAGTGCCGTGTTGCGGTGTCCCAAAATAGCGGACTCTACACTGCCCTACTGCGACACGCCTGTTCCTTTACTCCTCAGTTGGGCTTCCGCTTAAATCAGTGACTAAAGATGGCGGACCGTCTATAGCCCTACTGAGGCACGTCCGCGGCTTTAGTGCTGAGCAGTGGTGGCTAAAATGGCAGGATACTACACTGCCCTACTACTACACGCCAGTGCATTTTCTCCTCAGTTCGGCTTCCAATCTAACTAATGGAAAAAGATGGCGGACACTCCATGGCCCTTCCGCGGCACGTGTAAGCTGAAGTGCCACGTTGTGTTGCCCCAAAATATCGGACTCTACTCTGCCCTACTACTACACGTCAGTGCCTTTACTCCTCAGTTCGGCTTCCGCTCTAATCCCTGGCCAAAGATGGCGAACACTCCCCGGCCCTAATGCGGCACATCACGGCTGTAGTTCCGTGTTGCGGTGGCCCTAAATATCGGACTCTACACTGCCCTACGACGACACGCCAGTGCCTTTACTCCTTAAATCGACTTCCGCTCTAAATAGTGGAAAAAGATGTCGGACACTCCATGGCCCTTCGGCGGCACGTGCGCTGCTGAAGTGCCGCGTTGCAGTGGTCCAACATGTCGGACGCAACACTGTCCGACTACGACACGCCAGTGCCTTTACTCCTCAGTTCGGCTTCCGCTCTAATCAGTGGCCAAAAATGGCGGACACTCCACGGCCCTACTGCGGCACGTAATAGGCTGTTGTGCCGCGTTGCGGAGGCCCGACATGGCGGACACTACACTGCCCTACTAGACTCTACCAAAGACTTAAGTTCTCAGTTGCGCTTCCGCTTAAATCAGAGGCCAAATATGGCGGACCCTCCATTGCCCTACTGCGGCAAGCGCGCGGCTGTAGTGTCGCGTTGCGTTGCCCCAAAATATCGGACTCTACACTGCCCTACTACTACACGCCAGTGCCTTTTCTCCTCAGTTCTGCTTCCACTCTAACTAGTGGAAAAAGATGTCGGACACTCCATGTCCCTTCAGCGGCACGTGCGCTGCTAAAGTGCCGCGTTGCAGTGGCCGAAAATGACGTACTCTACACTGCCCGACTACGACACGCCAGTGCCTTAACTCCACAGTTCGGCTTCCGCTCTAATCCTTGTCCAAAGATGATGAACACTCCCCGGCCCTAATGCGGCACTTGCACGGCTGTAGTGCCGCGTTGCTGCGGCCCAACATGTCGGACGCAACACTGCCCGACTACGACACGCCTGTGGCTTTACTCCTCAGTTGGGCTTCCGCTCTAATCCGTGTCCAAAGATGATGAACACTCCCCGGCCCTATTGCGGCACGTGCACGGCAGTAGTGCCGTGTTGCGATGGCCCAAAATATCGGACTCTACACTACCCTACTACTACACGCCAGTGCCTTTTCTCCTCAGTTCGGCTTCCGCTCTTAATAGTGGAAAAAGATGTCGGACACTCCATGGCCCTTCAGCGGCACGTGCGCTGCTGAAGTGCCACGTTGTGTTGCCCCAAAATATCGGACTCTACTCTGCCCTACTACTACACGTGAGTGCCTTTACTCCTCTGTTCGGTTTCCGCTCTAATCCCTGGCCAAAGATGGCGAACACTCCCCGGCCCTAATGCGGCACATCACGGCTGTAGGGCCGTGTTGCGGTGGCCCAAAATATCGGACTCTACACTGCCCTAAGACGACGCGTAAGTGCCTTTACTCCTTAAATCGACTTCCGCTCTAATTAATGGCCAAAGATGGCGGACATTTTATAGCCCTACTGCGGTACGTCCGTGGCTGTAGTGTCGCGTTGCGTTGCCTCAAAATGGCGGACTCTACACTGCCCTACTACGACACGCCAGTGCCTTTACTCCTCAGCAGGGCTTCCGCTCTCATCCGGGACCAAAGATGGCGAACACTCCCCGGCACTACTTCGGCGCGCGCGTGGCTGTAGTGCTGCGTTGCGGTGGCCCAAAATGGTGGACACAACACTACCCTACTAGACTGTACCATAAACTTAAGTTCTCAGTTGCGCTTCCGCTTTAATCTATGGCCAAATATGGCGGACCCTCCATGGCCCTTCTGCGGCACGTGCGCGGCTTTATTGCCACGTTGCGGTGGCCCAACATGTCGGACGCTACACTGCCCGACTACGACACGCCTGTGCCTTTACTCCTCAGTTCGGCTTCTGCTCTAATCAGTGTCTAACGATGGCGGACACTCCACGGCCCTTCTGCGGCACGTGCGTTGCTGTAGTGCCACGTTGCAGTGGCCCAAAATGTCGGACTCTACACTACCTTACTACGACATGCCAGTGCCTTTACTGCTCAGTTGGGATTCAGGTCAAATCAGTTTCCAAAGATGGCGAACACTCCCCGGACCTACTGAGGCACGTGCACGGCTGTAGTGCTGCGTTGCAGTGGCCCAACAAGTCGGACGCTACACTGCCCGACTTTGATACGCCCGTGCTTTTACTCCTCAGTTCGGCTTATGCTCTAATCAGTGGCTAAAGATGGCGGACAGTCTATTGCCCTACTGCGGCACGTCCGCGGCTGTAGTGTCGCGTTGCAGTGCCCAAAAATTGGCGGACTCTACACTGCCTTACTGTGACACGCGAGTGCCTTTACTCCTCAGTTAAGCTTCCACTACAATCCGTGGCCAAAGATGGCGGATACTCCACGGCCCAACTGTGGCACGTGCGTGGCTGTAGGACCGCGTTGCGGTGGCCCAAAATGGCGGACACAACACTGTCCTGCTAGACTCTACCAAAGACATGTTCTCAGTTGCGCTTCCGCTTTAATCTGTGGCCAAATATGGCGGACCCTCCATGGCCCTTCTGCGGCACGTGCGCGGCTTCATTGCCGCGTTGCGGTGGCCCAACATATCGGACGCTACACTGCCCGACTACGACACGCCTGTGCCTATACTCCTCAGTTCAGCTTCTGCTCTAATCAGTGTCTAACGATGGCGGACGGTCTATTGCCCTACTGCGGCACGTGTGTGGCTGTAGTGCCACGTTGCAGTGGCCCAAAATGTCGGACTCTACACTGGCTTACGACGGCACGTCAGTGCCTTTACTCCTCAGTTGGGAATCCGCTCTAATCTGTGGATAAAGATGGCGGACACTCCACGGCCCTTCTGCGGCACGTGCGTGGCTGTAGTGCCACGTTGCAGTGGGCCAAAATGACAGGATACTACACTGCCCTACTACTGCACGCCTGTGCCTTTTCTCCTCAGTTCGGCTTCCACTCTAACTAATGGAAAAAGATGTCGGACACTCCATGGCCCTTCAGCGGCGCGTGCGCTGCTAAAGTGCCGCGTTGCAGTGGCCCAAAATGGCGTACTCAACACTGCCCGACTACGACACGCCAGTGCCTTTACTCCACAGTTCGGCTTCCGCTCTAATCAGTGGCCAAAGATGGCGGACACTCCACGGCCCTACTGCGACACGTGCGTGGCTTTATTGCCCCGTTGCGGTGGAACAAAATATAGGACTCTCCACTGCCCTACTACTACACGTCAGTGCTTTTACTCCTCAATTCGGCTTCCGCTCTAATTAATGGCCAAAGATGGCGGACAGTCTATAGCCCTACTGCGGTACGTCCGTGGCTGTAGTGTCGCGTTGCGTTGCATCAAAATGGCGGACTCTACACTGCCCTACTACGACACGCCAGTGCCTTTACTCCTCAGCAGGGCTTCCGCTCTTATCCGGGACCAAAGATGGCGAACACTCCCCGGCACTACTTCGGCGCGCGCGTGGCTGTAGTGCTGCGTTGCGGTGGCCCAAAATGGTGGACACAACACTACCCTACTGGACTGTACCATAAACTTAAGTTCTCAGTTGCGCTTCCGCTTTAATCTATGGCCAAATATGGCGGACCCTCCATGGCCCTTCTTCGGCACGTGCGCGGCTTTATTGCCGCGTTGCGTTGCCCCAAAATATTGGACTCTACACTGCCCTACTACTACACGTCAGTGCCTTTACTCCTCAGTTCGGCTTCCGCTCTAATTAATGGCCAAAGATGGCGGACAGTCTATAGCCCTACTGCGTCACGTCCGCGGCTGTAGTGTCGCGTTGCGGTTCCCTAAAATGGCGGACTCTACACTGCCCTACTACGACACGCCTGTGCCTTTACTCCTCAGTTGAGCTTCCGCTCTTATCCATTACCAAAGATGGCGGACATTCCATAGCCCTACTGCGGCACGTCCGCGGCTGAAGTGCCGTGTTGCGGTGCCCCAAAATAGCGGACTCTACACTGCCCTACTGCGACACACCTGTTCCTTTATTCCTCAGTTGGGCTTCCGCTTAAATCAGTGGCTAAAGATGGCGGACAGTCTATAGCCCTACTGCGGCACGTCCGCAGCTGTAGTGCTGAGCAGTGGTGGCCAAAATGGCAGGATACTACACTGCCCTACTACTACACGCCAGTGCCTTTTCTCCTCAGTTCGGCTTCCAATCTAACTAATGGAAAAAGATGGCGGACACTCCATGGCCCTTCAGTGGCACGTGTAAGCTGTAGCGCCGCGTAGCGCGGCCCAACATGTCGGACGCAGCACTGCCCGACTACGACACGCCTGTGGCTTTACTCCTCAGTTGGGCTTCCGCTATAATCCGTGTCCAAAGATGGCGAACACTCCCCGGCCATAATGCGGCACGTGCACGGCAGTAGTGCCGTGTTGCGATATCCCAAAATATCGGACTCTACACTGCCCTACTACTACACGCCAGTGCCTTTTCTCCTCAGATCGGCTTCCGCTCTTAATAGTGGAAAAAGATGTCGGACACTCCATGGCCCTTCAGCGCCACGTGCGCTGCTAAAGTGAAGCGTTGTGTTGCCCCAAAATATCGGACTCTACTCTGCCCTACTACTACACGTCAGTGCCTTTACTCCTCAGTTCGGCTTCCGCTCTAATTAGTGGCCAAAGATGGCAGACAGTCTATAGCCCTACCGCGGCATGTCCGTGGCTGTAGTGTCGCGTTGCGGTGCCCCAAAATGGCGGTGGCCCAAAATGGCGGACACAACACTGCCCTGCTAGACTCTACCAAAGACTTAAGTTCTCAGTTGCGCTTCCGCTTTAATCAGTGGCCAAATATGGCGGACTCTCCGTGGCCCTTCTGCGGCACGTGCGCGGCTTTATTGCCGCGTTGCGGCTGCCTAAAATATCGGACTCTACACTGCCCTACGACGACACGTCAGTGCCTTTACTCCTTATTTCGACTTCCGCTCAAATCAGTGGCCAAAGCTGGCGATTAGTCTATAGCCCATCTGCGGCACGTCCGCGGCTGTAGTGCCGCGTTGCGGTGCCCCCAAAATGGCGGACACTTCACTGCCCTACTACGACACGCCTGTTCCTTTACTCCTCAGTTGGGCTTTCGCTTAAATCAGTGGCCAAATATGGCGGACCCTCCATGGCCCTACTGCAGCACGTCCGCGGCTGTAGTGCCGCGATGCGGAGCCCCAAAATGTCGGACTCTACACTGCCCTACTAGACTCTACCAAAGACTTAAGTTCTCAGTAGGGCTTCCGCTTAAATCAGTGGCTAAAGATGGCAGACAGTCTATAGCCCTACTGCGGCACGTCCGCGGCTGTAGTGCTGCGTAGTGGTGGCCAAAATGACAGGATACTACACTGCCCTACTACTGCACGCCTGTGCCTTTTCTCCTCAGTTCGGCTTCCACTCTAACTAATGGAAAAAGATGTCGGACACTCCATGGCCCTTCAGCGGCGCGTGCGCTGCTAAAGTGCCGCGTTGCAGTGGCCCAAAATGGCGTACTCAACACTGCCCGACTACGACACGCCAGTGCCTTTACTCCACAGTTCGGATTCCGCTCTAATCAGTGGCCAAAGATGGCGGACACTCCACGGCCCTACTGCGACACGTGCGTGGCTTTATTGCCCCGTTGCGGTGGAACAAAATATAGGACTCTCCACTGCCCTACTACTACACGTCAGTGCTTTTACTCCTCAGTTCGGCTTCCGCTCTAATTAATGGCCAAAGATGGCGGACAGTCTATAGCCCTACTGCGGTACGTCCGTGGCTGTAGTGTCGCGTTGCGTTGCCTCAAAATGGCGGACTCTACACTGCCCTACTACGACACGCCAGTGCCTTTACTCCTCAGCAGGGCTTCCGCTCTTATCCGGGACCAAAGATGGCGAACACTCCCCGGCACTACTTCGGCGCGCGCGTGGCTGTAGTGCTGCGTTGCGGTGGCCCAAAATGGTGGACACAACACTACCCTACTAGACTGTACCATAAACTTAAGTTCTCAGTTGCGCTTCCGCTTTAATCTATGGCCAAATATGGCGGACCCTCCATTGCCCTTCTTCGGCACGTGCGCGGCTTTATTGCCGCGTTGCGTTGCCCCAAAATATTGGACTCTACACTGCCCTACTACTACACGTCAGTGCCTTTACTCCTCAGTTCGGCTTCCGCTCTAATTAATGGCCAAAGATGGCGGGCAGTCTATAGCCCTACTGCGTCACGTCCGCGGCTGTAGTGTCGCGTTGCGGTTCCCTAAAATGGCGGACTCTACACTGCCCTACTACGACACGCCTGTGCCTTTACTCCTCAGTTGAGCTTCCGCTCTTATCCATTACCAAAGATGGCGGACATTCCATAGCCCTACTGCGGCACGTCCGCGGCTGAAGTGCCGTGTTGCGGTGCCCCAAAATAGCGGACTCTACACTGCCCTACTGCGACACACCTGTTCCTTTATTCCTCAGTTGGGCTTCCACTTAAATCAGTGGCTAAAGATGGCGGACAGTCTATAGCCCTACTGCGGCACGTCCGCAGCTGTAGTGCTGAGCAGTGGTGGCCAAAATGGCAGGATACTACACTGCCCTACTACTACACGCCAGTGCCTTCTCTCCTCTGTTCGGCTTCCAATCTAACTAATGGAAAAAGATGGCGGACACTCCATGGCCCTTCAGCGGCACGTGTAAGCTGTAGCGCCGCGTAGCGCGGCCCAACATGTCGGACGCAACACTGCCCGACTACGACACGCCTGTTCCTTTACTCCTCAGTTGGGCTTTCGCTTAAATCAGTGACCAAATATGGCGGACCCTCCATGGCCCTACTGCAGCACGTCCGCGGCTGTAGTGCCGCGATGCGGTGCCCCAAAATGTCGAACTCTACACTGCCCTACTAGACTCTACCAAAGACTTAAGTTCTCAGTTGCGCTTCCGCTTAAATCAGTGGCCTAATATGGCGGACTGTCCGTGGCCCTACTGTGGCACGTCTGCGGCTGTAGTGCCGCGTTGCGGTGCCCCTAAATGGCGGACTCTACACTGCCCTACTACGACACGCCAGTGCCTTTACTCCTGAGCAGGGCTTCCGCTCTTATCCGGGACCAAAGTTGGCGAACACTCCCCGGCCCTAATGCGGCACTTGCACGGCTGTAGTGCCTACCAAAGACTTAAGTTCTCAGTTGCGCTTCCGCTTAAATCAGAGGCCAAATATGGCGGACCCTCCATGGCCCTACTGCGGCAAGCGCGCAGCTGTAGTGTCGCGTTGCGTTGCCCCAAAATATCGGACTCTACACTGCCCTACTACGACACGCCTGTTCCTTTACTCCTCAGTAGGGCTTCCGCTTAAATCAGTGGCTAAAGATGGCGGACAGTCTATAGCCCTACTGCGGCACGTCTGCGGCTGTAGTGCCACGTTGCGGTGCCCCTAAATGGCGGACTCTACACAGCCCTACAACGACACGCCTGTGGCTTTACTCCTCAGATGAGCTTCCGCTCTAATCAGTGACCAAAGATGGCGGACACTCCATAGCCCTACAGCAGCTCGTCCGCGACTGTAGTGTCGCGTTGCGGTGCCCCAAAATAATGGACTCTACACTGCCCTACTACGAAACGCCTGTGCTTTTTCTCCTCAGTTGAGCTTCCGTTCTAATCCGTGGCCAAAGATGGCGAACACTCCCCGGCCCTATTTCGGCACGTGCACGGCTGTAGTGCCGCGTTGCGGTGGCCCAAAATATCGGACTATACACTGTCCTACTACTACACGCCTGTGCCTTTACTCTTCAGTTCGGCTTCCACTCTAATTAGTGGCCAAAAATGGCGGACAGTCCATAGCCCTACTTCGGCGCGTGCACGGCTGTAGTGCCGTGTTGCGATGGCCCAAAAGGGCGGACACTGCACTGCCCTACTACTACACGCCAGTGCCTTTTCTCCTCAGTTCGGTTTCCGCTATAAATAGTGGAAAAAGATGTCGGACACTCCATGGCCCTTCAGCGGCACGTGCGCTGCTGAAGTGCCGCGTTGCAGTGGCCCAACATGTCGGACGCAACACTGTCCGACTACGACACACCAGTGCCTTTACTCCTCAGTTCGGCTTCCGCTCGAATCAATGGTCAAAAATGGCGGACACTCCACGGCCCTACTGCTGCACGTGCGTGGCTATAGTGACGCGTTGCGGTGGCCCAAAAGGGCGGACACTGCTCTGCCCTTCTAGACTCTACCAAAGACTTAAGTTCTCAGTTGCGCTTCCGCTTTAATCAGCTCCCAAATATGGCGGCCCCTTCTTGACCCTACTGCGGCAAGCGCGCGGCTGTAGTGTCGCGTTGCGTTGCCCCAAAATATCGGACTCTACACTGCCCTACTACTACACGTCAGTGCCTTTACTCCTCAGTTCTGCTTCCGCTCTAATTAATGGCCAAAGAGGGCGGACAGTCTATAGCCTTACTGCGTCACGTCCGCGGCTGTAGTGTCGCGTTGCGTTGCCCCAAATTATCGGACTCTACACTGCCCTACTACGACACGCCTGTTCCTTTACTCCTCAGAAGGGCTTCCGCTTAAATCAGTGGCTAAAGATGGCGGACAGTCTATAGCCCTACTGCGGCTCGTCCGCGGCTGTAGTGCTGCGTAGTGGTGGCCAAAATGACAGGATACTACACTGCCATACTACTACACGCCAGTGCCTTTTCTCCTCAGTTCTGCTTCCACTCTAACTAATGGAAAAAGATGTCGGACACTCCATGGCCCTTCAGCGGCACGTGCGCTGCTAAAGTGCCGCGTTGCAGTGGCCCAAAATGGCGTACTCCACACTGCCCGACTACGACACGCCACTGCCTTTACTCCACAGTTCGGCTTCCGCTCTAATCAGTGGCCAAAGATGGCGGACACTCCACGGCCCTACTGCAACACGTGCGTGGCTTTATTGCCCCGTTGCGGTGGAACAAAATATAGGACTCTTCACTGCCCTACTACTACACGTCAGTGCCTTTACTCCTCAGTTCAGCTTCCGCTCTAATTAATGGCCAAAGATGGCGGACAGTCTATAGCCCTACTGCGGCACGTCCGTGGTTGTAGTGTCGCGTTGCGTTGCCCCAAAATGGCGGACTCTACACTGCCCTACTACGACACGCCAGTGCCTTTACTCCTGAGCAGGGCTTCCGCTCTTATCCGGGACCAAAGTTGGCGAACACTCCCCGGCCCTAATGCGGCACTTGCACGGCTGTAGTGCCGCGTTGCAGTGGCCCAACATGTCGGACGCAACACTGTCCGACTACGACACGCCAGTGCCTTTACTCCTCAGTTCGGCTTCCGCTCTAATCAGTGGCCAAAAATGGAGGACACTCCACGGCCCTACTGCGGCACGTAATAGGCTGTTGTGCCGCGTTGCGGTGGCCCAGAATGGCGGACACTACACTGCCCTACTAGACTCTACCAAAGACTTAAGTTCTCAGTTGCGCTTCCGCTTAAATCAGAGGCCAAATATGGCGGACCCTCCATGGCCCTACTGCGGCAAGCGCGCGGCTGTAGTGTCGCGTTGCGTTGCTCCAAAATATCGGACTCTACACTGCCCTACTACGACACGCCTGTTCCTTTACTCCTCAGTAGGGCTTCCGCTTAAACCAGTGGCTAAAGATGGCGGACAGTCTATAGCCCTACTGCGGCACGTCCGCGGCTGTAGTGCTGCGTAGTGGTGGCCAAAATGACAGGATACTACACTGCCCTACTACTGCACGCCTGTGCCTTTTCTCCTCAGTTCGGCTTCCACTCTAACTAATGGAAAAAGATGTCGGACACTCCATGGCCCTTCAGCGGCACGTGTGCTGCTAAAGTGCCGCGTTGCAGTGGCCCAAAATGGCGTACTCTACACTGCCCGACTACGACACGCCAGTGCCTTTACTCCACAGTTCGGCTTCCGCTCTAATCAGTGGCGAAAGATGGCGGACACTCCACGGCCCTACTGCGACACGTGCGTGGCTTTTTTATCCCGTTGCGGTGGAACAAAATATAGGACTCTTCACTGCCCTACTACTACACGTCAGTGCACTACACAGCGTGACCCTAAAGTTTACTATGCATGCCTATGCGAAATAAAGTGTTCTGAGAAGCTTAAAATGAAGAAATAGGCGTTCTAAAATGCTTTAAAAATTCAAAGACATCATTCAATGGTTAACTAACGCAAGGCGCAGTATCAGACCTTAATATTGACCTATAATTTTTAAATTGGACCACGTATTATATTACAGGGTTATACTGTACCCTACCACAGGAAATAATTATAGGTCAATTAGGGGGTACACAGCGTGACCCTAAAGTTTACTATGTATGCCTATGCGAAATAAAGTGTTCTGAGAAGCTTAAAATGAGGAAATAAGCGTTCTAAAATGCTTTAAAAATTCAAAGACATTTTTCTATGTTAACTAACGGTACGGTATCGGACCTTAATATTGACCTATAATTTTTAAATTGGACCACGTAATATATTACAGGGTAATATTGTTCCCTACCGCGGGAAATAATTATAGGTCACTTAGGGGGTACACAGCGTGACCCTAAAGTTTACTATGTATGCCTATGTGAAATAAAGTGTTCTGAGAAGCTTAAAATGAAGAAATAAGCGTTCTAAAATGCTCTAAAAATTCAAAGACATCTTTCAATGGTTAACTAACGCAAGGCGCAATATCAGACCTTAATATTGACCCATAATATTTAAATTGGCCCAGGTATTATATTACAGGGTAATAGTGTACCCTACCACAGGAAATAATTATAGGTCAATAAGGGAGCACACTATGTATATTTTAAATAGTGCATAAAAACAAGGAAATTCGAAGACACTTTTCTGTGTTAACTAAAAGCACGGTATCGGACCTTAATATTGACCTATAATTTTTAAATTGGACCACGTATTATATTACAGGGTTATAGTGTACCCTACCACAGGAATTAATTATATGTCAATTAGGGGGTACACAGCGTGACCCTAAAGTTTACTATGTATGCCTATGCGAAATAAAGTGTTCTGAGAAGCTTAAAATGAGGAAATAAGCGTTCTCAAATGCTTTAAAAATTCAAAGACATTTTTCTATGTTAACTAACGGCACGGTATCGGACCTTAATATTGACCTATAATTTTTAAATTGGACCACGTATTATATTACAGGGTAATAGTGTACCCTACCACAGGAAATAATTATAGGTCAATTAGGGGGTACACAGCGTGGCACTAAAGTTTACTATGTATGCCTATGCGAAATAGAGTGTTCTGAAAAGCTTAAAATGAGGAAATAAGTGTTCTAAAATGCTTTAAAAATTCAAAGACATCTTTCAATGGTTAACTAACGCAAGGCGCGATATCAGACCTTAATATGGAACCATAATATTTAAATTGGACCAGGTATTATATTACAGGGTAATAGTGTACCCTACAACAGGAAATAATTATAGGTCAATTAGGGGGTACACTATGTATATTTTAAATAGTGCATTAAAACAAGGAAATTCGAAGACTCTTTTCTATGTTAACTAACGGCACGGTATCGGACCTTAATATTGATCTAAAATTTTTAAATTGGGCCACGTATTATATTACAGGGTGATAGTGTACCCTACCACGGAAAATAATTATAGGTCAATTAGGGGGTACACAGTGTGACCCTAAAGGTTACTATGTATTCCTATGCGAAATAAAGTGTTCTGAAAAGCTTAAAATGAGGAAATAAGTGTTCTAAAATGCTTTAAAAATTCAAAGACATTTTTCTATGTTAACTAACGGCACGGTATCGGACCTTAATATTGACCTATAATTTTTAAATTGGACCACGTATTATATTACAGGGTAATAGTGTACCCTACCACAGGAAATAATTATAGGTCAATTAGGGGGTACACAGCGTGACCCTAAAGTTTACTATGTATGCCTATGCGAAATAGAGTGTTCTGAGAAGCTTAAAATGAAGAAATAAGCGTTCTAAAATGCTTTAAAAATTCAAAGACATCTTTCAATGGTTAACTAACGCAAGGCGCAATATCAGACCTTAATATTGACCTATAATTTTTAAATTGGACCACGTATTATATTACAGGGTAATAGTGTACCCTACCACAGGAAATAATTATAGGTCAATTAGGGGGTACACTATGTATATTTTAAATAGTGCATTAAAACAAGGAAATTCGAAGACACTTTTCTATGTTAACTACCGGCACGGTATCGGACCTTAATATTGACCTATAATTTTTAAATTGGACCACGTATTATATTACAGGGTTATAGTGTACCGTACCACAGGAAATAATTATATGTCAATTAGGGGGTACACAGCATGACCCTAAAGTTTACTATGTATGCCTATGCGAAATAGAGTGTTCTGAGAAGCTTAAAATGAAGAAATAAGCGTTCAAAAAAGCTTTAAAAATTCAAAGCATCTTTCAATGGTTAACTAATGCAAGGCGCGATATCAGACCTTAATATGGAACCATAATATTTAAATTGGACCAGGTATTATATTACAGGGTAATAGTGTACCCTACCACAGGAAATAATTATAGGTCAATTAGGGGGTACACAGCGTGACCCTAATGTTTACTATGTATGCCTATGCGAAATAAAGTGTTCTGAGAAGCTTAAAATGAGGAAATAAGCGTTCTAAAATGATTTAAAAATTCAAAGACATTTTTCTATGTTAACTAACGGTACGGTATCGGACCTTAATATTGACCTATAATTTTTAAATTGGGCCACGTATTATATTACAGGGTAATATTGTTCCCTACCACGGGAAATAATTATAGGTCTTTTAGGGGGTACACAGCGTGACCCTAAAGTTTACTATGTATGCCTATGCGAAATAAAGTGTTCTGAGAAGCTTAAAATGAAGATATATGCGTTCTAAAATGCTTTTAAAATTCAAAGACATCTTTCAATGGTTAACTAGCGCAAGGCGCAATATCAGACCTTAATATTGACCCATAATATTTAAATTGGACCAGGTATTATATTACAGGGTTATAGTGTACCCTACCACAGGAAATAATTATTGGTCAATTAGGGGGTACACAGAGTGACCCCAAAGTTTACTATGTATGCCTATGCGAAATAAAGTGCTCTGAGAAGCTTAAAATGAGGAAATAAGCGTTCTAAAATGCTTTAAAAATTCAAAGACATTTTTCTATGTTAACTAACGGCACGGTATCGGACCTTAATATTGACCTATAATTTTTAAATTGGACCACCTATTATATTACAGGGTAATAGTGTACCCTACCACAGGAAATAATTATAGGTCATTTAGGGGGTACACTATGTATATTTTAAATAGTGCATTAAAACAAGGAAATACGAAGACACTTTTCTATGTTAACTAACGGCACGGTATCGGACCTTAATATTGACCTATAATTTTTAAATTGTACCACGTATTATATTACAGGGTAATAGTGTACCTTATAACAGGAAATAATTATAGGTCAATTAGGTGGTACACAGCGTGACCCTAAAGTTTACTATGTATGCCTATGCGAAATAGAGTGTTCTGAGAAGCTTAAAATGAAGAAATAAGCGTTCTAAAATGCTTTAAAAATTCAAAGACATCTTTCAATGGTTAACTAACGCAAGGCGCAATATCAGACCTTAATATTGACCTATAATTTTTAAATTGGACCACGTATTATATTACAGGGTAATAGTGAACCCTACCACAGGAAATAATTATAGGTCAATTAGGGGGTACACAGCGTGACCCTAAAGTTTACTATGTATGCCTATGCGAAATAGAGTGTTCTGAGAAGCTTAAAATGAAGAAATAAGCGTTCTAAAATGCTTTAAAAATTCAAAGACATCTTTCAATGGTTAGCTAACGCAAGGCGCAATATCAGACCTTAATATTGACCTATAATTTTTAAATTGGACCACGTATTATATTACAGGGTTATAGTGTACCCTTCCACAGGAAATAATTATAGGTCAATTAGGGGGTACACAGCGTGACACTAAAGTTTACTATGTATGCCTATGCGAAATAAAGAGTTCTGAGAAGCTTAAAATGAGGAAATAAGCGTTCTAAAATGCTTTAAAAATTCAAAGACATTTTTCTATGTTTACTAACGGTACGGTATCGGACCTTAATATTGACCTATAATTTTTAAATTGGGCCACGTATTATATTACAGGGTAATATTGTTCCCTACCACGGGAAATAATTATAGGTCTTTTAGGGGGTACACAGCGTGACCCTAAAGTTTACTATGTATGCCTATGCGAAATAAAGTGTTCTGAGAAGCTTAAAATGAAGATATATGCGTTCTAAAATGCTTTTAAAATTCAAAGACATCTTTCAATGGTTAACTAGCGCAAGGCGCAATATCAGACCTTAATATTGACCCATAATATTTAAATTGGACCAGGTATTATATTACAGGGTAATAGTGTACCCTACCACAGGAAATAATTATAGGTCAATTAGGGGGTACACAGCGTGACCCTAAAGTTTACTATGTATGCGTATGCGAAATAAAGTGTTCTGAGAAGCTTAAAATGAAGAAATAAGCGTTCAAAAATGCTTTAAAAATTCAAAGACATCTTTAAATGGTTAACTAACGCAAGGCGCAATATCAGACCTTAATATTGATCCATAATATTTAAATTGGACCAGGTATTATATTACAGGGTAATAGTGTACCCTACCACAGGAAATAATTAAAGGTCAATTAGGGGGTACACAGCGTGACCCTAAAGTTTACTATGTATGCGTATGCGAAATAAAGTGTTCTGAGAAGCTTAAAATGAAGAAATAAGCGTTCAAAAATGCTTTAAAAATTCAAAGACATCTTTAAATGGTTAACTAACGCAAGGCGCAATATCAGACCTTAATATTGATCCATAATATTTAAATTGGACCAGGTATTATATTACAGGGTAATAGTGTACCCTACCACAGGAAATAATTATAGGTCAATTAGGGGGTACACTATGTATATTTTAAATTGTGCATTAAAACAAGAAAATTCGAAGACACTTTTCTATGTTAACTAACGGCACGGTATCGGACCTTAATATTGACCTATAATTTTTAAATTGGACCACGTATTATATTACAGGGTTATAGTGTACCCTACCACAGGAAATAATTATAGGTCAATTAGGGGGTACACAGCGTGACCCTAAAGTTTACTATGTATGCCTATGCGAAATAAAGTGTTCTGAGAAGCTTAAAATGAGGAAATAAGCGTTCTAAATTGCTTTAAAAATTCAAAGACATTTTTCTATGTTAACTAACGGCACGGTATCGGACCTTAATATTGACCTATAATTTTTAAATTGGACCACGTATTATATTACAGGGAAATAGTGTACCCTACCACAGGAAATAATTATAGGTCATTTAGGGGGTACAAAGCGTGACCCTAAATTTTACTATGTATGCCTATGCGAAATAGAGTGTTCTGAGATGCTTAAAATGAAGAAATAAGCGTTCTAAAATGCTTTAAAAATTCAAAGACATCTTTCAATGGTTAACTAACGCAAGGCGCAATATCAGACCTTAATATTGACCCATAATATTTATATTGGACCAGGTATTATATTACAGGGTAATAGTGTACCCTACCACAGGAAATAATTATAGGTCAATTAGGGGGTACACTATGTATATTTTAAATAGTGCATTAAAACAAGGAAATACGAAGACACTTTTCTATGTTAACTAACGGCACGGTATCGGACCTTAATATTGACCTATAATTTTTAAATTGGACCACGTATTATATTACAGGGTTATAGTGTACCCTACTACAGGAAAGAATTATTGGTCAATTAGGGGGTACACAGAGTGACCCCAAAGTTTACTATGTATGCCTATGCGAAATAAAGTGCTCTGAGAAGCTTAAAATGAGGAAATAAGCGTTATAAAATGCTTTAAAAATTCAAAGACATTTTTCTATGTTAACTAACGGCACGGTATCGGACCTTAATATTGACCTATAATTTTTAAATTGGACCACCTATTATATTACAGGGTAATAGTGTACCCTACCACAGGAAATAATTATAGGTCATTTAGGGGGTACACTATGTATATTTTAAATAGTGCATTAAAACAAGGAAATACGAAGACACTTTTCTATGTTAACTAACGGCACGGTATCGGACCTTAATATTGACCTATAATTTTTAAATTGGACCACGTATTATATTACAGGGTTATAGTGTACCCTACCACAGGAAATAATTATAGGTCAATTAGGGGGTACACAGAGTGACCCTAGAGTTTACTATGTATGCCTATGCGAAATAAAGTGTTCTGAGAAGCTTAAAATGAGGAAATAAGCGTTCTAAAATGCTTTAAAAATTCAAAGACATTTTTCTATGTTAACTAACGGCACGGTATCGGACCTTAATATTGACCTATAATTTTTAAATTGGACCACGTATTATATTACAGGGTAATAGTGTACCCTACCACAGGAAATAATTATAGGTCAATTAGGGGGTACACAGCGTGACCCTAAATTTTACTATGTATGCCTATGCGAAATAGAGTGTTCTGAGATGCTTAAAATGAAGAAATAAGCGTTCTAAAATGCTTTAAAAATTCAAAGACATCTTTCAATGGTTAACTAACGCAAGGCGCAATATCAGACCTTAATATTGACCCATAATATTTAAATTGGACCAGGTATTATATTACAGGGTAATAGTGTACCCTACCACAGGAAATATATATAGGTCAATTAGGGGGTACACTATGTATATTTTAAATAGTGCATTAAAACAAGGAAATACGAAGACACTTTTCTATGTTAACTAACGGCACGGTATCGGACCTTAATATTGACCTATAATTTTTAATTTGGACCACGCATTATATTACAGGGTTATAGTGTACCCTACTACAGGAAATAATTATAGGTCAATTAGGGGGTACACAGAGTGACCCTAAAGTTTACTATGTATGCCTATGCGAAATAAAGTGTTCTGAGAAGCTTAAAATGAGGAAATAAGCGTTCTAAAATGCTTTAAAAATTCAAAGACATTTTTCTATGTTAACTAACGGCACGGTATCGGACCTTAATATTGACCTATAATTTTTAAATTGGACCACCTATTATATTACAGGGTAATAGTGTACCCTACCACAGGAAATAATTATATGTCAATTAGGGGGTACACAGCGAGACCCTAAAGTTTACTATGTATGCCTATGCGAAATAGAGTGTTCTGAGAAGCTTAAAATGAAGAAATAAGCGTTCTAAAATGCTTTAAAAATTCAAAGACATCTTTCAATGGTTAACTAACACAAGGCGCGATATCAGACCTCAATATTGAACCATAATATTTAAATTGGACCAGGTATTATATTACAGGGTAATAGTGTACCCTACCACAGGAAATAATTATAGGTCAATTAGGGGGTACGCTATGTATATTTTAAATAGTGCATTAAAACAAGGAAATTCGAAGACACTTTTCTATGTTAACTAACGGCACGGTATCGGACCTTAATATTGACCTATAATTTTTAAATTGGACCGCGTATTATATTACAGGGTTATAGTGTACCCTACCACAGGAAATAATTATAGGTCAATTAGGGGGTACACAGCGTGACCCTAAAGTTTACTATGTATGCCTATGCGAAATAAAGTGTTCTGAGAAGCTTAAAATGAGGAAATAAGCATTCTAAAATGCTTTAAAAATTCAAAGACATCTTTCAATGGTTAACTAACGCAAGGCGCAATATCAGACCTTAATATTGACCCATAATATTTAAATTGGACCAGGTATTATATTACATGGTAATAGTGTACCCTACCACAGGAAATAATTATAGGTCAATTAGGGGGTACACTATGTATATTTTAAATAGTGCATTAAAACAAGGAAATACGAAGACACTTTTCTATGTTAACTAACGGCACGGTATCGGACCTTAATATTGACCTATAATTTTTAAATTGGACCACGTATTATATTACAGGGTTATAGTGTACCCTACCACAGGAAATAATTATAGGTTAATTAGGGGGTACAAAGAGTGACCCTAAAGTTGACTATGTATGCCTATGCGAAATAAAATGTTCTGAGAAGCTTAAAATGAGGAAATAAGCGTTCTAAAATGCTTTAAAAATTCAAAGACATTTTTCTATGTTAACTAACGGCACGGTATCGGACCTTAATATTGACCTATAATTTTTAAATTGGACCACCTATTATATTACAGGGTAATAGTGTACCCTACCACAGGAAATATATATAGGTCAATTAGGGGGTACACTATGCATATTTTAAATAGTGCATTAAAACAAGGAAATACGAAGACACTTTTCTATGTTAACTAACGGCACGGTATCGTACCTTAATATTGACCTATAATTTTTAAATTGGACCACGTATTATATTACAGGGTTATAGTGTACCCTACCACAGGAAATAATTATAGGTCATTTAGGGGGTAGACAGCGTAACCCTAAATTTTACTATGTATGCCTATGCGAAATAGAGTGTTCTGAGATGCTTAAAATGAAGAAATAAGCGTTCTAAAATGCTTTAAAAATTCAAAGACATCTTTAATGGTTAACTAACGCAAGGCGCAATATCAGACCTTAATATTGACCCATAATATTTAAATTGGACCAGGTATTATATTACAGGGTAATAGTGAACCCTACCACAGGAAATATATATAGGTCAATTAGGGGGTACACTATGTATATTTTAAATAGTGCATTAAAACAAGGAAATACGAAGACACTTTTCTATGTTAACTAACGGCACGGTATCGGACCTTAATATTGACCTATAATTTTTAAATTGGACCACGTATTATATTACAGGGTTATAGTGTACCCTACCACAGGAAATAATTATAGGTCAATTAGGGGGTACACAGAGTGACCCTAAAGTTTACTATATATGCCTATGCGAAATAAAGTGTTCTGAGAAGCTTAAAATGAGGAAATAAGCGTTCTAAAATGCTTTAAAAATTCAAAGACATTTTTCTATGTTAACTAACGGCACGGTATCGGACCTTAATATTGACCTATAATTTTTAAATTGGACCACCTATTATATTACAGGGTAATAGTGTACCCTACCACAGGAAATAATTATATGTCAATTAGTGGGTACACAGCGTGACCCTAAAGTTTACTATGTATGCGTATGCGAAATAAAGTGTTCTGAGAAGCTTAAAATGAAGAAATAAGCGTTCTAAAATGCTTTAAAAATTCAAAGACATCTTTAATGGTTAACTAACGCAAGGCGCAATATCAGACCTTAATATTGACCCATAATATTTAAATTGGACCAGGTATTATATTACAGGGTAATAGTGAACCCTACCACAGGAAATATATATAGGTCAATTAGGGGGTACACTATGTATATTTTAAATAGTGCATTAAAACAAGGAAATACGAAGACACTTTTCTATGTTAACTAACGGCACGGTATCGGACCTTAATATTGACCTATAATTTTTAAATTGGACCACGTATTATATTACAGGGTTATAGTGTACCCTACCACAGGAAATAATTATAGGTCAATTAGGGGGTACACAGAGTGACCCTAAAGTTTACTATATATGCCTATGCGAAATAAAGTGTTCTGAGAAGCTTAAAATGAGGAAATAAGCGTTCTAAAATGCTTTAAAAATTCAAAGACATTTTTCTATGTTAACTAACGGCACGGTATCGGACCTTAATATTGACCTATAATTTTTAAATTGGACCACCTATTATATTACAGGGTAATAGTGTACCCTACCACAGGAAATAATTATATGTCAATTAGTGGGTACACAGCGTGACCCTAAAGTTTAC
Source organism: Parasteatoda tepidariorum (assembly GCF_982258835.1). Taxonomy (NCBI): domain Eukaryota; kingdom Metazoa; phylum Arthropoda; class Arachnida; order Araneae; family Theridiidae; genus Parasteatoda; species Parasteatoda tepidariorum. Next base: position 1,007,721 of record NW_028257375.1, on the reverse strand, counting down.
TATGTATGCGTATGCGAAATAAAGTGTTCTGAGAAGCTTAAAATGAAGAAATAAGCGTTCTAAAATGCTTTAAAAATTCAAAGACATCTTTCAATGGTTAACTAACCCAAGGCGCAATATCAGACCTTAATATTGACCCATAATATTTATATTGGACCAGGTATTATATTACAGGGTAATAGTGTACCCTACCACAGGAAATATTTATAGGTCAATTAGGGGGTACACTATGTATATATTAAATAGTGCATTAAAACAAGGAAATACGAAGACACTTTTCTATGTTAACTAACGGCACGGTATCGGACCTTAATATTGACCTATAATTTTTAAATTGGACCACGTATTATATTACAGGGTTATAGTGTACCCTACCACAGGAAATAATTATAGGTCAATTAGGCGGTACACAGACTGACCCCAAAGTTTACTATGTATGCCTATGCGAAATAAAGTGCTCTTAGAAGCTTAAAATGAGGAAATAAGCGTTCTAAAATGCTTTAAAAATTCAAAGACATTTTTCTATGTTAACTATCGGCACGGTATCGGACCTTAATACTGACCTATAATTTTTAAATTGGACCACCTATTATATTACAGGGTAATAGTGTACCCTACCACAGGAAATAATTATAGGTCATTTAGGGGGTACACTATGTATATTTTAAATAGTGCATTAAAACAAGGAAATACGAAGACACTTTTCTATGTTAACTAACGGCACGGTATCGGACCTTAATATTGACCTATAATTTTTAAATTGGACCACGTATTATATTACAGGGTTATAGTGTACCCTACCACAGGAAATAATTATAGGTCAATTAGGTAGTACACAGAGTGACCCTAAAGTTTACTATGTATGCCTATGCGAAATAAAGTGTTCTGAGAAGCTTAAAATGAAGAAATAAGCGTTCTAAAATGCTTTAAAAATTCAAAGACATCTTTCAATGGTTAACTAACGCAAGGCGCAATATCAGACCTTAATATTGACACATAATATTTATATTGGACCAGGTATTATATTACAGGGTAATAGTGTACCCTACCACAGGAAATATTTATAGGTCAATTAGGGGGTACACTATGTATATTTTAAATAGTGCATTAAAACAAGGAAATACGAAGACACTTTTCTATGTTAACTAACGGCACGGTATCGGACCTTAATATTGACCTATAATTTTTAAATTGGACCACGTATTATATTACAGGGTTATAGTGTACCCTACCACAGGAAATAATTATAGGTCAATTAGGCGGTACACAGACTGACCCCAAAGTTTACTATGTATGCCTTTGCGAAATAAAGTGCTCTGAGAAGCTTAAAATGAGGAAATAAGCGTTCTAAAATGCTTAAAAATTCAAAGACATTTTTCTATGTTAACTATCGGCACGGTATCGGACCTTAATACTGACCTATAATTTTTAAATTGGACCACCTATTATATTACAGGGTAATAGTGTACCCTACCACAGGAAATAATTATAGGTCATTTAGGGGGTACACTATGTATATTTTAAATAGTGCATTAAAACAAGGAAATACGAAGACACTTTTCTATGTTAACTAACGGCACGGTATCGGACCTTAATATTGACCTATAATTTTTAAATTGGACCACGTATTATATTACAGGGTTATAGTGTACCCTACCACAGGAAATAATTATAGGTCATTTAGGGGGTACACAGCGTGACCCTAAATTTTACTATGTATGCCTATGCGAAATAGAGTGTTCTGAGATGCTTAAAATGAAGAAATAAGCGTTCTAAAATGCTTTAAAAATTCAAAGACATCTTTTCAATGGTTAACTAACGCAAGGCGCAATATCAGACCTTAATATTGACCCATAATATTTAAATTGGACCAGGTATTATATTACAGGGTAATAGTGTACCCTACCACAGGAAATATATATAGGTCAATTAGGGGGTACACTATGTATATTTTAAATAGTGCATTAAAACAAGGAAATACGAAGACACTTTTCTATGTTAACTAACGGCACGGTATCGGACCTTAATATTGACCTATAATTTTTTAATTGGACCACGTATTATATTACAGGGTTATAGTGTACCCTACCACAGGAAATAATTATAGGTCAATTAGGGGGTACACAGAGTGACCCTAAAGTTTACTATGTATGCCTATGCAAAATAAAGTGTTCTGAGAAGCTTAAAATGAGGAAATAAGCGTTCTAAAATGCTTTAAAAATTCAAAGACATTTTTCTATGTTAACTAACGGCACGGTATCGGACCTTAATATTGACCTATAATTTTTAAATTGGACCACGTATTATATTACAGGGTAATAGTGTACCCTACCACAGGAAATAATTATAGGTCATTTAGGGGGTACACTATGTATATTTTAAATAGTGCATTAAAACAAGGAAATACGAAGACACTTTTCTATGTTAACTAACGGCACGGTATCGGACCTTAATATTGACCTATAATTTTTAAATTGGACCACGTATTATATTACAGGGTTATAGTGTACCCTACCACAGGAAATAATTATAGGTCAATTAGGTAGTACACAGAGTAACCCTAAAGTTTACTATGTATGCCTATGCGAAATAAAGTGTTCTGAGAAGCTTAAAATGAAGAAATAAGCGTTCTAAAATGCTTTAAAAATTCAAAGACATCTTTCAATGGTTAACTAACGCAAGGCGCAATATCAGACCTTAATATTGACCCATAATATTTATATTGGACCAGGTATTATATTACAGGGTAATAGTGTACCCTACCACAGGAAATATTTATAGGTCAATTAGGGGGTACACTATGTATATTTTAAATAGTGCATTAAAACAAGGAAATACGAAGACACTTTTCTATGTTAACTAACGGCACGGTATCGGACCTTAATATTGACCTATAATTTTTAAATTGGACCACGTATTATATTACAGGGTTATAGTGTACCCTACCACAGGAAATAATTATAGGTCAATTAGGCGGTACACAGACTGACCCCAAAGTTTACTATGTATGCCTATGCGAAATAAAGTGCTCTGAGAAGCTTAAAATGAGGAAATAAGCGTTCTAAAATGCTTTAAAAATTCAAAGACATTTTTCTATGTTAACTATCGGCACGGTATCGGACCTTAATACTGACCTATAATTTTTAAATTGGACCACCTATTATATTACAGGGTAATAGTGTACCCTACCACAGGAAATAATTATAGGTCATTTAGGGGGTACACTATGTATATTTTAAATAGTGCATTAAAACAAGGAAATACGAAGAAACTTTTCTATGTTAACTAACGGCACGGTATCGGACCTTAATATTGACCTATAATTTTTAAATTGGACCACGTATTATATTACAGGGTTATAGTGTACCCTACCACAGGAAATAATTATAGGTCATTTAGGGGGTACACAGCGTGACCCTAAATTTTACTATGTATGCCTATGCGAAATAGAGTGTTCTGAGATGCTTAAAATGAAGAAATAAGCGTTCTAAAATGCTTTAAAAATTCAAAGACATCTTTCAATGGTTAACTAACGCAAGGCGCAATATCATACCTTAATATTGACCCATAATATTTAAATTGGACCAGGTATTATATTACAGGGTAATAGTGTACCCTACCACAGGAAATATATATAGGTCAATTAGGGGGTACACTATGTATATTTTAAATAGTGCATTAAAACAAGGAAATACGAAGACACTTTTCTATGTTAACTAACGGCACGGTATCGGACCTTAATATTGACCTATAATTTTTAAATTGGACCACGTATTATATTACAGGGTTATAGTGTACCCTACCACAGGAAATAATTATAGGTCAATTAGGGGGTACACAGAGTGACCCTAAAGTTTACTATGTATGCCTATGCAAAATAAAGTGTTCTGAGAAGCTTAAAATGAGGAAATAAGCGTTCTAAAATGCTTTAAAAATTCAAAGACATTTTTCTATGTTAACTAACGGCACGGTATCGGACCTTAATACTGACCTATAATTTTTAAATTGGACCACCTATTATATTACAGGGTAATAGTGTACCCTACCACAGGAAATAATTATAGGTCATTTAGGGGGTACACTATGTATATTTTAAATAGTGCATTAAAACAAGGAAATTCGAAGACTCTTTTCTATGTTAACTAACGGCACGGTATCGGACCTTAATATTGACCTAAAATTTTTAAATTGGGCCACGTATTATATTACAGGGTGATAGTGTACCCTACCACGGAAAATAATTATAGGTCAATTAGGGGGTACACGGCGTGACCCTAAAGGTTACTATGTATGCCTATGCGAAATAAAGTGTTCTGAGAAGCTTAAAATGAGGAAATAAGCGTTCTAAAATGCTTTAAAAATTCAAAGACATTTTTCTATGTTAACTAACGGCACGATATCGGACCTTAATATTGACCTATAATTTTTAAATTGGACCACGTATTATATTACAGGGTAATAGTGTACCCTACCACAGGAAATAATTATAGGTCAATTAGGGGGTACACAGCGTGACCCTCAAATTTACTATGTATGCCTATGCGAAATAGAGTGTTCTGAGAAGTTTAAAATGAAGAAATAAGTGTTCTAAAATGCTTTAAAAATTCAAAGACATCTTTCAATGGTTAACTAACGCAAGGCGCAATATCAGACCTTAATATTGACCTATAATTTTTAAATTGGACCACGTATTATATTACAGGGTTATAGTGTACCCTACTGCAGGAAATAATTATAGGTCAATTAGGGGGTACACAGCGTGACCCTAAAGTTTACTATGTATGCCTATGAGAAATAAAGTGTTCTGAGAAGCTTAAAATGAGGAAATAAGCGTTCTAAAATGCTTTAAAAATTCAAAGACATCTTTCAATGGTTAACTAACGCAAGGCGCAATATCAGACCTAAATATTGACCCATAATATTTAAATTGGACCAGGTATTATATTACAGGGTAATAGTGTACCCTATAACAGGAAATAATTATAGGTCAATTAGGGGGTACACTATGTATATTTTAAATAGTGCATTAAAACAAGGAAATACGAAGACTCTTTTCTATGTTAACTAACGGCACGGTATCGGACCTTAATATTGACCTATAATTTTTAAATTGGACCACGTATTATACTACAGGGTAATAGTGTACCCTACCACAGGAAATAATTATAGGTCAATTAGGGGGTACACAGCGTGACCCTAAAGTTTACTATGTATGCCTATGGGAAATAAAGTGTTCAGAGAAGCTTAAAATGAGGAAATAAGCGTTCTAAAATGCTTTAAAAATTCAAAGACATTTTTCTATGTTAACTAACGGTACGGTATCGGACCTTAATATTGACCTATAATTTTTAAATTGGACCACCTATTATATTACAGGGTAATAGTGTACCCTACCACAGGAAATAATTATAGGTCATTTAGGGGGTACACTATGTATATTTTAAATAGTGCATTAAAACAAGGAAATACGAAGACACTTTTCTATGTTAACTAACGGCACGGCATCGGACCTTAATATTGACCTATAATTTTTAAATTGGACCACGTATTATATTACAGGGTTATAGTGTACCCTACCACAGGAAATAATTATAGGTCAATTAGGTAGTACACAGAGTGACCCTAAAGTTTACTATGTATGCCTATGCGAAATAAAGTGTTCTGAGAAGCTTAAAATGAGGAAATAAGCGTTCTAAAATGGTTTAAAAATTCAAAGACATTTTTCTATGTTAACTAACGGCACGGTATCGGACCTTAATATTGACCTATAATTTTTAAATTGGACCACGTATTATATTACAGGGTAATAGTGTACCCTACCACAGGAAATAATTATAGGTCATTTAGGGGGTACACAGCGTGACCCTAAATTTTACTATGTATGCCTATGCGAAATAGAGTGTTCTGAGATGCTTAAAATGAAGAAATAAGCGTTCTAAAATGCTTTAAAAATTCAAAGACATCTTTCAATGGTTAACTAACGCAAGGCGCAATATCAGACCTTAATATTGACCCATAATATTTAAATTGGACCAGGTATTATATTACAGGGTAATAGTGTACCCTACCACAGGAAATATATATAGGTCAATTAGGGGGTACACTATGTATATTTTAAATAGTGCATTAAAACAAGGAAATACGAAGACACTTTTCTATGTTAACTAACGGCACGGTATCGGACCTTAATATTGACCTATAATTTTTAAATTGGACCACGTATTATATTACAGGGTAATAGTGTATCCTACCACAACAAATAATTATAGGTCATTTAGGGGGTACACAGCGTGACCCTAAATTTTACTATGTATGCCTATGCGAAATAGAGTGTTCCGAGAAGCTTGAAATTAAGAAATAAGCGTTCTAAAATGCTTTAAAAATTCAAAGACATCTTTCAGTGGTTAACTATCGCAAGGCGCAATATCAGACCTTAATATTGACCCATATTATTTAAATTGGAAAAGGTATTATATTACAGGGTAATAGTGTACCCTACCACAGGATAGGTCAATTAGGGGGTACACTATGTATATTTTAAATAGTGCAATAAAACAAGGAAATTCGAAGACACTTTTCTATGTTAACTAACGGCACGGTATCGGAACTTAATATTGACCTATAATTTTTAAATTGGACCACGTATTATATTACAGGGTAATAGTGTACCCTACCTCAGGAAATAATTATAGGTCATTTAGGGGGTACACAGCGTGACCCTAAATTTTACTATGTATGCCTATGCGAAATAGAGTGTTCTGAGAAGCTTAAAATGAAGAAATAAGCTTTCTAAAATGCTTTAAAAATTCAAAGACATCTTTCAATGGTTAACTAACGCAAGGCGCAATATCAGACCTTAATATTGACCCATAATATTTAAATTGGACCAGGTATTATATTACAGGGTAATAGTGTACCCTACCACAGGAAATAATTATAGGTCAATTAGGGGGTACACTATGTATATTTTAAATAGTGCATTAAAACAAGGAAATACGAAGGCACTTTTCTATGTTAACTAACGGCACGGTAACGGACCTTAATATTGACCTATAATTTTTAAATTGGACCACGTATTATATTACAGGGTAATAGTGTACCCTACCTCAGGAAATAATTATAGGTCATTTAGGGGGTACACAGCGTGACCCTAAATTTTACTATGTATGCCTATGCGAAATAGAGTGTTCTGAGAAGCTTAAAATGAAGAAATAAGCGTTCTAAAATGCTTTAAAAATTCAAAGACATCTTTCAATGGTTAACTAACGCAAGGCGCAATATCTGACCTTAATATTGACCCATATTATTTAAATTGGACCAGGTATTATATTACAGGGTAATAGTGTACCCTACCACAGGAAATAATTATAGGTCAATTAGGGGGTACACTATGTATATTTTAAATAATGCATTAAAACAAGGAAATACGAAGACACTTTTCTATGTTAACTAACGGCACGGTATCGGACCTTAATATTGACCTATAATTTTTAAATTGAACCACGTATTATATTACAGGGTAATAGTGTACCCTACCACAGGAAATAATTATAGGTCAAATGACCTATAGGGGGTACACAGCGAGACCCTAAATTTTACTATGTATGCCTATGCGAAATAGAGTGTTCTGAGAAGCTTAAAATTAAGAAATAAGCGTTCTAATATGCTTTAAAAATTCAAAGACATCTTTCAATGGTTAACTAAAGCAAGGCGCAATATCAGAACTTAATATTGACCCATATTATTTAAATTGGACCAGGTATTATATTACAGGGAAATAGTGTACCCTACCAAAGGAAATAATTATAGGTTAATTAGGGGGTACACTATGTATATTTTAAATAGTGCATTAAAACAAGGAAATACGAAGACACTTTTCTATGTTAACTAACGGTAGGGTATCGGACCTTAATATTGACCTAAAATTTTTAAATTGGACCACGTATTATATTACAAGGGGAGAGTGTACCCTACCACAGAAAACAATTATAGGTCAATTAGGGGGTACACAGCGTGACCCTAAAGTTTACTATGTATGCCTATGCGAAATAAAGTGTTCTGAGAAGCTTAAAATGAAGAAATAAACGTTCTAAAATGCTTTACAAATTCAAAGACATCTTTCAATGGTTAACTATCGCAAGGCGCAATATCAGACCTTAATATTGACCATAATATTTAAATTGGACCAGGTATTATATTACAAGGTAATAGTGTACCCTACCACAGGAAATAATTATAGGTCAATTAGGGGGTACACAGCGTGACCCTAAAGTTTACTATGTATGCCTATGCGAAATAGAGTGATCTGAGAAGCTTAAAATGAAGAAATAATCGTTCTAAAATGCTTTAAAAATTCAAAGACATCTTTCAATGGTTAACTAACGCAAGGCGCGATATCAGACCTTAATATGGAACCATAATAATTAAATTGGACCAGGTATTATATTACAGGGTAATAGTGTACCCTACAACAGGAAATAATTATAGGTCAATTAGGGGGTACACTATGTATATTTTAAATAGTGCATTAAAACAAGGGAATTCGAAGACTCTTTTCTATGTTAACTAACGGTAGGGTATCGGACCTTAATATTGACCTAAAATTTTTAAATTGGACCACGTATTATATTACAGGGGGATAGTGTACCCTACCACAGAAAACAATTATAGGTCAATTAGGGGGTACACAGCGTGACCCTAAAGTTTACTATGTATGGCTATGCGAAATAAAGTGTTCTGAGAAGCTTAAAATGAAGAAATAAACGTTCTAAAATGCTTTACAAATTCAAAGACATCTTTCAATGGTTAACTATCGCAAGGCGCAATATCAGACCTTAATATTGACCCATAATATTTAAATTTTAATAGGTATTATATTACAAGGTAATAGTGTACCCTACCACAGGAAATAATTACAGGTCAATTAGGGGGTACACTATGTATATTTTAAATAGTGCATTGAAACAAGGAAATTCGAAGACACTTTTCTATGTTAACTAACGGCACGGTATCGGACCTTAATATTGACCTATAATTTTTAAATTGGACCACGTATTATATTACAGGGTTATAGTGTACCCTACCACAGTAAATAATTATAGGTCAATTAGGGGGTACACAGCGTGACCCTAAAGTTTACTATGTATGCCTATGCGAAATAAAGTGTTCTGAGAAGCTTAAAATGAGGAAATATGCGTTCTAAAATGCTTTAAAAATTCAGACATTTTTCAATGTTAACTAACGGCACGGTATCGGACCTTAATATTGACCTATAATTTTTAAATTTGACCACGTATTATATTACAGGGTAATAGTGTACCCTAAAACCGGAAATAATTATAGGTCATTTAGGGGGTACACAGCGTGACCCTAAATTTTACTATGTATGCCTATGCGAAATAGAGTGTTTTGAGAAGCTTAAAATGAAGAAATAAGCGTTCTAAAATGCTTTAAAAATTCAAAGACATCTTTCAATGGTTAACTAACGCAAGGCGCAATATCTGACCTTAATATTGACCCATATTATTTAAATTGGACCAGGTATTATATTACAGGGTAATAGTGTACCCTACCACAGGAAATAATTATAGGTCAATTAGGGGGTACACTATGTATATTTTAAATAGTGCATTAAAACAAGGAAATACGAAGACACTTTTCTATGTTAACTAACGGCACGGTATCGGACCTTAATATTGACCTATAATTTTTAAATTGAACCACGTATTATATTACAGGGTAATAGTGTACCCTACCACAGGAAATAATTATAGGTCAAATGACCTATAGGGGGTACACAGCGAGACCCTAAATTTTACTATGTATGCCTATGCGAAATAGAGTGTTCTGAGAAGCTTAAAATTAAGAAATAAGCGTTCTAAAATGCTTTAAAAATTCAAAGACATCTTTCAATGGTTAACTAAAGCAAGGCGCAATATCAGACCTTAATATTGACCCATATTATTTAAATTGGACCAGGTATTATATTACAGGGTAATAGTGTACCCTACCAAAGGAAATAATTATAGGTAAATTAGGGGGTACACTATGTATATTTTAAATAGTGCATTAAAACAAGGAAATACAAAGACACTTTTCTATGTTAACTAACGGTAGGGTATCGGACCTTAATATTGACCTAAAATTTTTAAATTGGACCACGTATTATATTACAGGGGGAGAGTGTACCCTACCACAGAAAACAATTATAGGTCAGTTAGGGGGTACACAGCGTGACCCTAAAGTTTACTATGTATGCCTATGCGAAATAAAGTGTTCTGAGAAGCTTAAAATGAAGAAATAAACGTTCTAAAATGCTTTACAAATTCAAAGACATCTTTCAATGGTTAACTAGAGCAAGGCGCAATATCAGACCTTAATATTGACCCATAATATTTAAATTTTACCAGGTATTATATTACAAGGTAATAGTGTATCCTACCACAGGAAATAATTATAGGTCAATTAGGGGGTACACTATGTATATTTTAAATAGTGCATTGAAACAAGGAAATTCGAAGACACTTTTCTATGTTAACTAACGGCACGGTATCGGAGCTTAATATTGACCTATAATTTTTAAATTGGACCACGTATTATATTACAGGGTTATAGTGTACCCTACCACAGTAAATAATTATAGGTCAATTAGGGGGTACACAGCGTCACCCTAAATTTTACTATACATGCCTATGCGAAATAGAGTGTTCTGAGAAGCTTAAAATGAAGAAATAAGCGTTCTAAAATGCTTTAAAAATTCAAAGACATCTTTCAATGGTTAACTAACGCAAGGCGCAATATCAGACCTTAATATTGACTAATAATTTTTAAATTGGACCACGTATTATATTACAGGGTAATAGTGTACCCTACCACAGGAAATAATTATAGGTCAATTAGGGGGTACACAGCGTGACCCTAAAGTTTACTATGGATGCCTATGCGAAATAGAGTGTTCTGAGAAGCTTAAAATGAAGAAATAAGCGTTCTAAAATGCTTTAAAAATTCAGACATTTTTCAATGTTAACTAACGGCACGGTATCGGACCTTAATATTGACCTATAATTTTTAAATTGGACCACGTATTATATTACAGGGTAATAGTGTACCCTAAAACCGGAAATAATTATAGGTCAATTAGGGGGAACACAGCGTGACCCTAAAGTTTACTATGGATGCCTATGCGAAATAGAGTGTTCTGAGAAGCTTAAAATGAAGAAATAAGCGTTCTAAAATGCTTTAAAAATTCAAAGACATCTTTCAATGGTTAACTAACGCTAGGCGCAATATCAGACCTTAATATTGACCCATATTATTTAAATTGGACCAGGTATTATATTACAGGGTAATAGTGTACCCTACCACAGGAATAAATTATAGGTCTATTAGGGGGTACACTCTGTATATTTTAAATAGTGCATTAAAACAAGGAAATACGAAGACACTTTTCTATGTTAACTAACGGCACGGTAACGGACCTTAATATTGACCTAAAATTTTTAAATTGGACCACGTATTATATTACAGGGGGAGAGTGTACCCTACCACAGAAAACAATTATAGGTCAGTTAGGGGGTACACAGCGTGACCCTAAAGTTTACTATGTATGCCTATGCGAAATAAAGTGTTCTGAGAAGCTTAAAATGAAGAAATAAACGTTCTAAAATGCTTTACAAATTCAAAGACATCTTTCAATGGTTAACTAGAGCAAGGCGCAATATCAGACCTTAATATTGACCCATAATATTTAAATTTTACCAGGTATTATATTACAAGGTAATAGTGTATCCTACCACAGGAAATAATTATAGGTCAATTAGGGGGTACACTATGTATATTTTAAATAGTGCATTGAAACAAGGAAATTCGAAGACACTTTTCTATGTTAACTAACGGCACGGTATCGGAGCTTAATATTGACCTATAATTTTTAAATTGGACCACGTATTATATTACAGGGTTATAGTGTACCCTACCACAGTAAATAATTATAGGTCAATTAGGGGGTACACAGCGTCACCCTAAATTTTACTATACATGCCTATGCGAAATAGAGTGTTCTGAGAAGCTTAAAATGAAGAAATAAGCGTTCTAAAATGCTTTAAAAATTCAAAGACATCTTTCAATGGTTAACTAACGCAAGGCGCAATATCAGACCTTAATATTGACTAATAATTTTTAAATTGGACCACGTATTATATTACAGGGTAATAGTGTACCCTACCACAGGAAATAATTATAGGTCAATTAGGGGGTACACAGCGTGACCCTAAAGTTTACTATGGATGCCTATGCGAAATAGAGTGTTCTGAGAAGCTTAAAATGAAGAAATAAGCGTTCTAAAATGCTTTAAAAATTCAGACATTTTTCAATGTTAACTAACGGCACGGTATCGGACCTTAATATTGACCCATATTATTTAAATTGGACCAGGTATTATATTACAGGGTAATAGTGTACCCTACCACAGGAATAAATTATAGGTCTATTAGGGGGTACACTCTGTATATTTTAAATAGTGCATTAAAACAAGGAAATACGAAGACACTTTTCTATGTTAACTAACGGCACGGTAACGGACCTTAATATTGACCTATAATTTTTAAATTGGACCACGTATTATATAACAGGGTAATAGTGTACCCTACCACAGGAAATAATTATAGGTCAATTAGGGGGTACACAGCGTGACCCCAAAGTTTACTATGTATGCCTATGCGAAATAGAGAGTTCTGAGAAGCTTAAAGTGAAGAAATAAGGGTTCTAAAATGCTTTAAAAATTCAAAGACATCTTTCAATGGTTAACTAACGCTAGGCGCAATATCAGACCTTAATATTGACCCATATTATTTAAATTGGACCAGGTATTATATTACAGGGTAATAGTGTACCCTACCACAGGAAATAATTATAGGTCTATTAGGGGGTACACTATGTATATTTTAAATAGTGCATTAAAACAAGGAAATACGAAGGCACTTTTCTATGTTAACTAACGGCACGGTAACGGACCTTAATATTGACCTATAATTTTTAAATTGGACCACGTATTATATTACAGGGTAATAGTGTACCCTACCTCAGGAAATAATTATAGGTCATTTAGGGGGTACACAGCGTGACCCTAAATTTTACTATGTATGCCTATGCGAAATAGAGTGTTCTGAGAAGCTTAAAATGAAGAAATAAGCGTTCTAAAATGCTTTAAAAATTCAAAGACATCTTTCAATGGTTAACTAACGCAAGGCGCAATATCTGACCTTAATATTGACCCATATTATTTAAATTGGACCAGGTATTATATTACAGGGTAATAGTGTACCCTACCACAGGAAATAATTATAGGTCAATTAGGGGGTACACTATGTATATTTTAAATAGTGCATTAAAACAAGGAAATACGAAGACACTTTTCTATGTTAACTAACGGCACGGTATCGGACCTTAATATTGACCTATAATTTTTAAATTGAACCACGTATTATATTACAGGGTAATAGTGTACCCTACCACAGGAAATAATTATAGGTCAAATGACCTATAGGGGGTACACAGCGAGACCCTAAATTTTACTATGTATGCCTATGCGAAATAGAGTGTTCTGAGAAGCTTAAAATTAAGAAATAAGCGTTCTAATATGCTTTAAAAATTCAAAGACATCTTTCAATGGTTAACTAAAGCAAGGCGCAATATCAGAACTTAATATTGACCCATATTATTTAAATTGGACCAGGTATTATATTACAGGGAAATAGTGTACCCTACCAAAGGAAATAATTATAGGTTAATTAGGGGGTACACTATGTATATTTTAAATAGTGCATTAAAACAAGGAAATACGAAGACACTTTTCTATGTTAACTAACGGTAGGGTATCGGACCTTAATATTGACCTAAAATTTTTAAATTGGACCACGTATTATATTACAAGGGGAGAGTGTACCCTACCACAGAAAACAATTATAGGTCAATTAGGGGGTACACAGCGTGACCCTAAAGTTTACTATGTATGCCTATGCGAAATAAAGTGTTCTGAGAAGCTTAAAATGAAGAAATAAACGTTCTAAAATGCTTTACAAATTCAAAGACATCTTTCAATGGTTAACTATCGCAAGGCGCAATATCAGACCTTAATATTGACCCATAATATTTAAATTGGACCAGGTATTATATTACAAGGTAATAGTGTACCCTACCACAGGAAATAATTATAGGTCAATTAGGGGGTACACAGCGTGACCCTAAAGTTTACTATGTATGCCTATGCGAAATAGAGTGATCTGAGAAGCTTAAAATGAAGAAATAATCGTTCTAAAATGCTTTAAAAATTCAAAGACATCTTTCAATGGTTAACTAACGCAAGGCGCGATATCAGACCTTAATATGGAACCATAGTAATTAAATTGGACCAGGTATTATATTACAGGGTAATAGTGTACCCTACAACAGGAAATAATTATAGGTCAATTAAGGGGTACACTATGTATATTTTAAATAGTGCATTAAAACAAGGGAATTCGAAGACTCTTTTCTATGTTAACTAACGGTAGGGTATCGGACCTTAATATTGACCTAAAATTTTTAAATTGGACCACGTATTATATTACAGGGGGATAGTGTACCCTACCACAGAAAACAATTATAGGTCAATTAGGGGGTACACAGCGTGACCCTAAAGTTTACTATGTATGCCTATGCGAAATAAAGTGTTCTGAGAAGCTTAAAATGAAGAAATAAACGTTCTAAAATGCTTTACAAATTCAAAGACATCTTTCAATGGTTAACTATCGCAAGGCGCAATATCAGACCTTAATATTGACCCATAATATTTAAATTTTAATAGGTATTATATTACAAGGTAATAGTGTACCCTACCACAGGAAATAATTACAGGTCAATTAGGGGGTACACTATGTATATTTTAAATAGTGCATTGAAACAAGGAAATTCGAAGACACTTTTCTATGTTAACTAACGGCACGGTATCGGACCTTAATATTGACCTATAATTTTTAAATTGGACCACTTATTATATTTCAGGGTAATAGTGTAACCTACCACAGAAAATAATTATAGGTCAATTAGGGGGTACACAGCGTGACCCTAAAGTTTACTATGTATGCCTATGCGAAATAAAGTGTTCTGAGAAGCTTAAAATGAAGAAATTAGCGTTCTAAAATGCTTTAAAAATTCAAAGACTTCTTTCAATGGTTAACTAACGCAAGGCGCAATATCAGACCTTAATATTGACCCATAATATTTAAATTGGACCAGGAATTATATTACAGGGTAATAGTGTACCCTACCACAGGAAATAATTATAGGTCAATTAGGGGGTACACTATGTATATTTTAAATAGTGCATTAAAACAAGGAAATTCGAAGACACTTTTCTATGTTAACTGACGTCACGGTATCGGACCTTAATATTGACCTATAATTTTTAAATTGGACCACGTATTATATTACAGGGTTATAGTGTACCCTACCACAGTAAATAATTATAGGTCAATTAAGGGGTACACAGCGTGACCCTAAAGTTTACTATGTATGCCTATGCGAAATAAAGTGTTCTGAGAAGCTTAAAATGAGGAAATATGCGTTCTAAAATGCTTTAAAAATTCAGACATTTTTCAATGTTAACTAACGGCACGGTATCGGACCTTAATATTGACCTATAATTTTTAAATTTGACCACGTATTATATTACAGGGTAATAGTGTACCCTACAACAGGAAATAATTATAGGTCAATTAGGGGGTACACTATGTATATTTTAAATAGTGCATTAAAACAAGGGAATTCGAAGACTCTTTTCTATGTTAACTAACGGTAGGGTATCGGACCTTAATATTGACCTAAAATTTTTAAATTGGACCACGTATTATATTACAGGGGGATAGTGTACCCTACCACAGAAAACAATTATAGGTCAATTAGGGGGTACACAGCGTGACCCTAAAGTTTACTATGTATGCCTATGCGAAATAAAGTGTTCTGAGAAGCTTAAAATGAAGAAATAAACGTTCTAAAATGCTTTACAAATTCAAAGACATCTTTCAATGGTTAACTATCGCAAGGCGCAATATCAGACCTTAATATTGACCCATAATATTTAAATTTTAATAGGTATTATATTACAAGGTAATAGTGTACCCTACCACAGGAAATAATTACAGGTCAATTAGGGGGTACACTATGTATATTTTAAATAGTGCATTGAAACAAGGAAATTCGAAGACATTTTTCTATGTTAACTAACGGCACGGTATCGGACCTTAATATTGACCTATAATTTTTAAATTGGACCACTTATTATATTTCAGGGTAATAGTGTAACCTACCACAGAAAATAATTATAGGTCAATTAGGGGGTACACAGCGTGACCCTAAAGTTTACTATGTATGCCTATGCGAAATAAAGTGTTCTGAGAAGCTTAAAATGAAGAAATTAGCGTTCTAAAATGCTTTAAAAATTCAAAGACTTCTTTCAATGGTTAACTAACGCAAGGCGCAATATCAGACCTTAATATTGACCCATAATATTTCAATTGGACCAGGAATTATATTACAGGGTAATAGTGTACCCTACCACAGGAAATAATTATAGGTCAATTAGGGGGTACACTATGTATATTTTAAATAGTGCATTAAAACAAGGAAATTCGAAGACACTTTTCTATGTTAACTGACGTCACGGTATCGGACCTTAATATTGACCTATAATTTTTAAATTGGACCACGTATTATATTACAGGGTTATAGTGTACCCTACCACAGTAAATAATTATAGGTCAATTAGGGGGTACACAGCGTGACCCTAAAGTTTACTATGTATGCCTATGCGAAATAAAGTGTTCTGAGAAGCTTAAAATGAGGAAATATGCGTTCTAAAATGCTTTAAAAATTCAGACATTTTTCAATGTTAACTAACGGCACGGTATCGGACCTTAATATTGACCTATAATTTTTAAATTTGACCACGTATTATATTACAGGGTAATAGTGTACCCTAAAACCGGAAATAATTATAGGTCAATTAGGGGGAACACAGCGTGACCCTAAAGTTTACTATGGATGCCTATGCGAAATAGAGTGTTCTGAGAAGCTTAAAATGAAGAAATAAGCGTTCTAAAATGCTTTAAAAATTCAAAGTCATCTTTCAATGGTTAACTAACGCTAGGCGCAATATCAGACCTTAATATTGACCCATATTATTTAAATTGGACCAGGTATTATATTACAGGGTAATAGTGTACCCTACCACAGGAAATAATTATAGGTCTATTAGGGGGTACACTATGTATATTTTAAATAGTGCATTAAAACAAGAAAATACGAAGACACTTTTCTATGTTAACTAACGGCACGGTAACGGACCTTAATATTGACCTATAATTTTTAAATTGGACCACGTATTATATTACAGGGTAATAGTGTACCCTACGTCAGGAAATAATTATAGGTCATTTAGGGGGTACACAGCGTGACCCTAAATTTTACTATGTATGCCTATGCGAAATAGAGTGTTCTGAGAAGCTTAAAATGAAGAAATAAGCGTTCTAAAATGCTTTAAAAATTCAAAGACATCTTTCAATGGTTAACTAGCGCAAGGCGCAATATCTGACCTTAATATTGACCCATATTATTTAAATTGGACCAGGTATTATCTTACAGGGTAATAGTGTACCCTACCACAGGAAATAATTATAGGTCAATTAGGGGGTACACTATGTATATTTTAAATAGTGCATTAAAACAAGGAAATACGAAGACACTTTTCTATGTTAACTAACGGCACGGTATCGGACCTTAATATTGACCTATAATTTTTAAATTGAACCACGTATTATATTACAGGGTAATAGTGTACCCTACCACAGGAAATAATTATAGGTCAAATGACCTATAGGGGGTACACAGCGAGACCCTAAATTTTACTATGTATGCCTATGCGAAATAGAGTGTTCTGAGAAGCTTAAAATTAAGAAATAAGCGTTCTAAAATGCTTTAAAAATTCAAAGACATCTTTCAATGGTTAACTAAAGCAAGGCGCAATATCAGACCTTAATATTGACACATATTATTTAAATTGGACCAGGTATTATATTACAGGGTAATAGTGTACCCTACCAAAGGAAATAATTATAGGTTAATTAGGGGGTACACTATGTATATTTTAAATAGTGCATTAAAACAAGGAAATACGAAGACACTTTTCTATGTTAACTAACGGTAGGGTATCGGACCTTAATATTGACCTAAAATTTTTAAATTGGACCACGTATTATATTACAGGGGGAGAGTGTACCCTACCACAGAAAACAATTATAGGTCAATTAGGGGGTACACAGCGTGACCCTAAAGTTTACTATGTATGCCTATGCGAAATAAAGTGTTCTGAGAAGCTTAAAATGAAGAAATAAACGTTCTAAAATGCTTTACAAATTCAAAGACATCTTTCAATGGTTAATTATCGCAAGGCGCAATATCAGACCTTAATATTGACCCATAATATTTAAATTTTACCAGGTATTATATTACAAGGTAATAGTGTACCCTACCACAGGAAATAATTATAGGTCAATTAGGGGGTACACTATGTATATTTTAAATAGTGCATTGAAACAAGGAAATTCGAAGACACTTTTCTATGTTAACTAACGGCACGGTATCGGACCTTAATATTGACCTAAAATTTTTAAATTGGACCAGGTATTATATTACAGGGTAATAGTGTACCCTACCACAGGAAATAATTGTAGGTCAATTAGGGGGTACACAGCGTGACCCTAAATTTTACTATGCATGCCTATGCGAAATAGAGTGTTCTGAGAATCTTAAAATGAAGAAATAAGCGTTCTAAAATGCTTTAAAAATTCAAAGACATCTTTCAATGGTTAACTAACGCAAGGCGCAATATCAGACCTTAATATTGACCCATAATATTTAAATTGGACCAGGTATTATATTACAGGGTAATAGTGTACCTACCACAGGAAATAATTATAGGTCAATTAGGGGGTACACTATGTATATTTTAAATAGTACATTAAAACAAGGAAATTCGAAGACTCTTTTCTATGTTAACTAACGGCACGGTATCGGAGCTTAATATTGACCTATAATTTTTAAATTGGACCACGTATTATATTACAGGGTTATAGTGTACCCTACCACAGTAAATAATTATAGGTCAATTAGGGGGTACACAGCGTCACCCTAAATTTTACTATACATGCCTATGCGAAATAGAGTGTTCTGAGAAGCTTAAAATGAAGAAATAAGCGTTCTAAAATGCTTTAAAAATTCAAAGACATCTTTCAATGTTAACTAACGCAAGGCGCAATATCAGACCTTAATATTGACTAATAATTTTTAAATTGGACCACGTATTATATTACAGGGTAATAGTGTACCCTACCACAGGAAATAATTATAGGTCAATTAGGGGGTACTCAGCGTGACCCTAAAGTTTACTATGGATGCCTATGCGAAATAGAGTGTTCTGAGAAGCTTAAAATGAAGAAATAAGCGTTCTAAAATGCTTTAAAAATTCAGACATTTTTCAATGTTAACTAACGGCACGGTATCGGACCTTAATATTGACCTATAATTTTTAAATTGGACCACGTATTATATTACAGGGTAATAGTGTACCCTAAAACCGGAAATAATTATAGGTCAATTAGGGGGAACACAGCGTGACCCTAAAGTTTACTATGGATGCCTATGCGAAATAGAGTGTTCTGAGAAGCTTAAAATGAAGAAATAAGCGTTCTAAAATGCTTTAAAAATTCAAAGACATCTTTCAATGGTTAACTAAGGCTAGGCGCAATATCAGACCTTAATATTGACCCATATTATTTAAATTGGACCAGGTATTATATTACAGGGTAATAGTGTACCCTACCACAGGAATAAATTATAGGTCTATTAGGGGGTACACTCTGTATATTTTAAATAGTGCATTAAAACAAGGAAATACGAAGACACTTTTCTATGTTAACTAACGGCACGGTAACGGACCTTAATATTGACCTATAATTTTTAAATTGGACCACGTATTATATAACAGGGTAATAGTGTACCCTACCACAGGAAATAATTATAGGTCAATTAGGGGGTACACAGCGTGACCCCAAAGTTTACTATGTATGCCTATGCGAAATAGAGAGTTCTGAGAAGCTTAAAGTGAAGAAATAAGGGTTCTAAAATGCTTTAAAAATTCAAAGACATCTTTCAATGGTTAACTAACGCTAGGCGCAATATCAGACCTTAAAATTGACCCATATTATTTAAATTGGACCAGGTATTATATTACAGGGTAATAGTGTACCCTACCACAGGAAATAATTATAGGTCTATTAGGGGGTACACTATGTATATTTTAAATAGTGCATTAAAACAAGGAAATACGAAGGCACTTTTCTATGTTAACTAACGGCACGGTAACGGACCTTAATATTGACCTATAATTTTTAAATTGGACCACGTATTATATTACAGGGTAATAGTGTACCCTACCTCAGGAAATAATTATAGGTCATTTAGGGGGTACACAGCGTGACCCTAAATTTTACTATGTATGCCTATGCGAAATAGAGTGTTCTGAGAAGCTTAAAATGAAGAAATAAGCGTTCTAAAATGCTTTAAAAATTCAAAGACATCTTTCAATGGTTAACTAACGCAAGGCGCAATATCTGACCTTAATATTGACCCATATTATTTAAATTGGACCAGGTATTATATTACAGGGTAATAGTGTACCCTACGACACGAAATAATTATAGGTCAATTAGGGGGTACACTATGTATATTTTAAATAGTGCATTAAAACAAGGAAATACGAAGACACTTTTCTATGCAAACTAATGGCACGGTATCGGACCTTAATATTGACCTATAATTTTTAAATTGAACCACGTATTATATTACAGGGTAATAGTGTACCCTACCACAGGAAATAATTATAGGTCAAATGACCTATAGGGGGTACACAGCGTGACCCTAAATTTTACTATGTATGCCTATGCGAAATAGAGTGTTCTGAGAAGCTTAAAATGAAGAAATAAGCGTTCTAAAATGCTTTAAAAATTCAAAGACATCTTTCAATGGTTAACTATCGCAAGGCGCAATATCAGACCTTAATATTGACCCATAATATTTAAATTTTAATAGGTATTATATTACAAGGTAATAGTGTACCCTACCACAGGAAATAATTACAGGTCAATTAGGGGGTACACTATGTATATTTTAAATAGTGCATTGAAACAAGGAAATTCGAAGACACTTTTCTATGTTAACTGACGTCACGGTATCGGACCTTAATATTGACCTATAATTTTTAAATTGGACCACGTATTATATTACAGGGTTATAGTGTACCCTACCACAGTAAATAATTATAGGTCAATTAGGGGGTACACAGCGTGACCCTAAAGTTTACTATGTATGCCTATGCGAAATAAAGTGTTCTGAGAAGCTTAAAATGAGGAAATATGCGTTCTAAAATGCTTTAAAAATTCAGACATTTTTCAATGTTAACTAACGGCACGGTATCGGACCTTAATATTGACCTATAATTTTTAAATTTGACCACGTATTATATTACAGGGTAATAGTGTACCCTAAAACCGGAAATAATTATAGGTCAATTAGGGGGAACACAGCGTGACCCTAAAGTTTACTATGTATGCCTATGCGAAATAGAGTGTTCTGAGAAGCTTAAAATGAAGAAATAAGCGTTCTAAAATGCTTTAAAAATTCAAAGACATCTTTCAATGGTTAACTAACGCAAGGCGCAATATCTGACCTTAATATTGACCCATATTATTTAAATTGGACCAGGTATTATATTACAGGGTAATAGTGTACCCTACCACAGGAAATAATTATAGGTCAATTAGGGGGTACACTATGTATATTTTAAATAGTGCATTAAAACAAGGAAATACGAAGACACTTTTCTATGTTAACTAACGGCACGGTATCGGACCTTAATATTGACCTATAATTTTTAAATTGAACCACGTATTATATTACAGGGTAATAGTGTACCCTACCACAGGAAATAATTATAGGTCAAATGACCTATAGGGGGTACACAGCGAGACCCTAAATTTTACTATGTATGCCTATGCGAAATAGAGTGTTCTGAGAAGCTTAAAATTAAGAAATAAGCGTTCTAAAATGCTTTAAAAATTCAAAGACATCTTTCAATGGTTAACTAAAGCAAGGCGCAATATCAGACCTTAATATTGACCCATATTATTTAAATTGGACCAGGTATTATATTACAGGGTAATAGTGTACCCTACCAAAGGAAATAATTATAGGTTAATTAGGGGGTACACTATGTATATTTTAAATAGTGCATTAAAACAAGGAAATACGAAGACACTTTTCTATGTTAACTAACGGTAGGGTATCGGACCTTAATATTGACCTAAAATTTTTAAATTGGACCACGTATTATACTACAGGGGGAGAGTGTACCCTACCACAGAAAACAATTATAGGTCAATTAGGGGGTACACAGCGTGACCCTAAAGTTTACTATGTATGCCTATGCGAAATAAAGTGTTCTGAGAAGCTTAAAATGAAGAAATAAACGTTCTAAAATGCTTTACAAATTCAAAGACATCTTTCAATGGTTAACTATCGCAAGGCGCAATATCAGACCTTAATATTGACCCATAATATTTAAATTTTACCAGGTATTATATTACAAGGTAATAGTGTACCCTACCACAGAAATAATTATAGGTCAATTAGGGGGTACACTATGTATATTTTAAATAGTGCATTGAAACAAGGAAATTCGAAGACACTTTTCTATGTTAACTAACGGCACGGTATCGGACCTTAATATTGACATATAATTTTTAAATTGGACCACTTATTATATTACAGGGTAATAGTGTAACCTACCACAGAAAATAATTATAGGTCAATTAGGGGGTACACAGCGTGACCCTAAAGTTTACTATGTATGCCTATGCGAAATAAAGTGTTCTGAGAAGCTTAAAATGAAGAAATTAGCGTTCTAAAATGCTTTAAAAATTCAAAGACTTCTTTCAATGGTTAACTAACGCAAGGCGCAATATCAGACCTTAATATTGACCCATAATATTTAAATTGGACCAGGAATTATATTACAGGGTAATAGTGTACCCTACCACAGGAAATAATTATAGGTCAATTAGGGGGTACACTATGTATATTTTAAATAGTGCATTAAAACAAAGAAATTCGAAGACACTTTTCTATGTTAACTAACGGCACGGTATCGGACCTTAATATTGACCTATAATTTTTAAATTGAACCACGTATTATATTACAGGGTAATAGTGTACCCTACCACAGGAAATAATTATAGGTCATTTAGGGGGTACACAGCGTGACCCTAAATTTTACTATGTATGCCTATGCGAAATAGAGTGTTCTGAGAAGCTTAAAATTAAGAAATAAGCATTCAAAAATGCTTTAAAAATTCAAAGTCGTCTTTCAATGGTTAACTAAAGCAAGGCGCAATATCAGACCTTAATATTGACACATATTATTTAAATTGCACCAGGTATTATTTTACAGGGTAATAGTGTACCCTACCAAAGGAAATAATTATAGGTTAATTAGGGGGTACACTATGTATATTTTAAATAGTGCATTAAAACAAGGAAATTCGAAGACACTTTTCTATGTTAACTAACGGTAGGGTATCGGACCTTAATATTGAACTAGAATTTTTAAATTGGACCACGTACTATATTATAGGGTAATAGTGTAACCTACCACAGAAAATAATTATAGGTCAATTAGGGGGTACACAGCGTGACCCTAAAGTTTAATATGTATGCCTATGCGAAATAAAGTGTTCTGAGAAGCTTAAACTACAGCTGGACACTACACTGCCCTTATAGACCCTACCAAAGACTTAAGTTCTCAGTAGCGCTTCCGCTCCAATCAGTGGCCAAATATGGCGGACCCTCCATGGCCCTACTGCAGCATGTGTGCGGCTTTATAGCCGCGTTGCGGGGGCCAAAATGGCAGGAAATTACACTGCCCTACTACGACACGACAGTGCCTTTACTCCTCAGTTGGGCTTCCGCTCTAATCCGTGGCCAAAGATGGCGAACACTACCGCCCCCTAATGCCGCACGTGCACGGCTGTAGTGCCGCGTTGCAGTGGCGAAAATGGCAGGAAACTACACTGCCCAACTACTACACGCCAGTGCCTTTACACCTCAGTTCGGCTTCCGCTCTAAATAGTGGAAAAATATGACGGACACTATGGCCCTTCAGCGGCACTCGCGCGGCTGTAGAGCCGCGTTTCGGTGACCCAACATGTCGGACTCTTCCCAGCCCTACTACCACACGCATGTGCCTTTACTCCTCAGTTCGGCTTCCGCTCTAATCTGTGACCAAAGACGGCGGACACTCTATGGCATTTCTGCGGCACGTGCGCGGCTGTAGTGCCTCGTTGCTGTAGCTCAAATTGACGGATTCTGCACTGCCCAACTACGACACGACTGTGCCTTTTTTCCTCAGTTGGGCTTCCGCTCCACTCCGTGGCCAAAGATGGCGAACAGTCTATAGCCCTAGTGTGGCACGTCCGCGGCTGTAGTGCTGCGTTGCAGTAGCCCAAAATGTCGGACTCTACACTGCCCTACTACGACACGCCAGTGCCTTTACTCCTCAGTTGGTCTTCCGCTCTAATCCCAGGCTAAAAAATGGCGAACACTCCAAGGCCCTAATGCTGCACGTGCACGGCTGTAGTGCCGCGTTGCAGAGGCGAAAATGGCAGGAAACTACACTGCCCTATTTCTACACACCAATGCCTTTACTCCTCAGTTCGGCTTCCGCTCTAATTAGTGACCAAGGAAGGCGGACACTCTATGGCCCTATTGCGGCACATGCGCGCCTGTAGTGCGGCGTTGCGGTGAACCAAAATGGTGGAATCTACACAGACCTACTACGGCACGCCAGTGAATTTACTCCTCAGTTCGGCTTCCGCTCTAAATAGTGGAAAAATATGGCGGACACTCCATGGTCCTCCTGCGGCTCGTGCGTGGCTGTAGTCAGGCGATGCGGTGGCCCAGCATGTCTGACGCTACAGTGCCCGACTACGACACGCCAGTGCCTTCACTCCTCAGTTCGGCTTCCGCTCTAAATAGTGGAAAAATATGGCGGGCACTCCATGGTCCTACTGCGGCACGTGCGCTGCTTTAGTGACGCGTTGCGGAGGCCCAACATGTCGGACGCTACACTGCCCGACTACGGCACGCCTGTGCCTTTACTCCTCAGTTCGGCTTCCGCTCTAATCAGTGGCCAAAGATTGCGGACTGTTTATAGCCCTACTGCAGCACGTGTGCGGCTTTATAGCCGCGTTGCGGGGGCCAAAATGGCAGGAAATTACACTGCCCTACTACGACACGCCAGTGCCTTTACTCCTCAGTTGGGCTTCCGCTCTAATCCGTGGCCAAAGATGGCGAACACTACCGCCCCCTAATGCCGCACGTGCACGGCTGTAGTGCTGCGCTGCAGTGGCGAAAATGGCAGAAAACTACACTGCCCAACTACTACACGCCAGTGCCTTTACTCCTCAGTTCGGCTTCCGCTATAAATAGTGGAAAAATATGGCGGACACTCCATGGCCCTTCAGCGGCACTCGCGCGGCTGTAGAGCCGCGTTTCGGTTTCCCAACATGTCGGACTCTTCCCAGCCCTACTACCACACGCCTGTGCCTTTACTCCTCAGTTGGGCTTCCGCTCTAATCCCAGGCTAAAAAATGGCGAACACTCCAAGGCCCTAATGCTGCACGTGCACGGCTGTAGTGCCGCGTTGCAGAGGGGAAAATGGCAGGAAACTACACTGCCCTATTTCTACACACCAATGCCTTTACTCCTCAGTTCGGCTTCCGCTCTAATTAGTGACCAAGGAAGGCGGACACTCTATGGCCCTATTGCGGCACATGCGGGGCTGTAGTGCCGCGTTGCGGTGAACCAAAATGGTGGAATCTACACAGACCTACTACGACACGCCAGTGAATTTACTCCTCAGTTCGGCTTCCGCTCTAAATAGTGGGAAAATATGGCGGACACTCCATGGTCCTCCTGCGGCTCGTGCGCGGCTGTAGTCAGGCGATGCGGTGGCCCAGCATGTCTGACGCTACACTGCCCGTCTACGACACGCCAGTGCCTTCACTCCTCAGTTCCGCTTCCGCTCTAAATAGTGGAAAAATATGGCGGACTGTCTATAGCCCTACTGCGGCACATGCGCAACTGTAGTGCCGCGTTGTGGTGGCCCAAAATAGCGGACACTACACCGCCCTACATGACCCTACCAAAGACATAAGTTCTCAATTGCGCTTCCACACTAAGCAGTGGCCAAAGATGGCGGACACTCCATAGCTCTAATGCGGCACGTCCGCGGCTGTAGTGCCACGTTGCGGTTGCCCAAATTGTCGAACTCATCGCTATCCTACTACTAAACGCCAGTCCCATGACCCCTCAGTTGGGCTTCCGCTCTTATCCGTTGCCAAAGATTGCGGACCCTCCATGGCCCTACTGCGGCACGTGTGCGGCTTTATAGCTGCGTTGCGGGGGCCAAAATGGCAGGAATTTACACTGCCCTACTACGACACGCGAATGCCTTTACTCCTCAGGTCGGCTTCCGCCCTAATCAGTGACCAAAGATGGCGGACTCTCCGTGGCCCTTCTGCGACACGTGCACGACTGTAGTGCCGCGTTGCGGTGGCCTAACTTTTCAGTCGCTACACTGCCCTACTACGACACGCCAGTCCCTTTACCCCTCTGTTGGGTTTCCGCTCTAATCCGTAGCCAAAGATTGCGGACACTCCACGGTCCTAATGCTGCACGTGCACGGCTGTATTACCGCGTTGCGGTGGCCAAAATGGAAGGAAACTACACTGCCCTATTTCTACACGCCAGTGCCTTTACTCCTCAGTTCGACTTCCGCTCAAATTAGTGAACAAAGAAGGCGGACACTCTATGGCCCTATTGCGGCACATGCGCGGCTGTAGTGCAGCGTTGCGGTGGCCTAAATTGTCGGACTCTACACTGCCCTACTACGACACACCAGTGCCTTTACTCCTCTGTTCCGCTTCCGCTCTAAATAGTGGAAAAAGATGGCGGACACTCCATGGCCCTTCAGCGGCACGTGCACGGCTGTAGCGCCGCGTTGCGGGGGCCAAAATGGCAGGAAACTACACTGCCCTACTACGACACGAAAGTGCCTTTATTCCTCAGTTGGGCTTCCGCTCTAATCCGTGGCCAAAAAATGGCGAACACTCCAAGGCCCTAATGCGGCACGTGCACGGCTGTAGTGCCACGTTGTGGTGGCCAAAATGGCAGGAAACTACACTGCCCTACAACGAAAAGCCAGTGCCATTACACCTCAGTTGGGCTTCCACTCTAATCACTGGCCAAAGATTTCGGACACTCCATGGTCCAACTGCGGCACATGCGCAACTGTAGTGCCGCGTTGTGGTGGCCCAAAATAGCGGACACAACACCGCCCTACATGACAATACCAAAGACATAAGTTCTCAATTGCGCTTCCACACTAAGCATCGGCCAAAGATGGCGGACACTCCAAAGCTCTAATGCGGCACGTCCGCGGCTGTAGTGCCGCGTTGCGGTTGCCCAAATTGTCGAACTCATCGCTGTCCTACTACTAAACGTCAGTCCCATAACCCCTCAGTTGGGCTTCCGCTCTTATCCGTTGCCAAAGATTGCGGACCCTCCATGGCCCTACTGCGGCACGTGTGCGGCTTTATAGCTGCGTTGCGGGGGCCAAAATGGCAGGAAATTACACTGCTCTATTACGACACGCGAGTGCCTTTACTCCTCAGGTGAGTTTCCGCCCTAATCAGTGACCAAAGATGGCGGACTCTCCGTGGCCCTTCTGCGGCACGTGCACGACTGTAGTGCCGCGTTGCAGTGGCCCAACTTTTCAGTCGCTACACTGCCTGACTACAACACGCCAGTGCCTTTACCCCTTTGTTGGGTTTCCGCTCTAATCCGTAGCCAAAGATTGCGGACACTCCACGGTCCTAATGCTGCACGTGCACGGCTGTATTACCGCGTTGCGGTGGCCAAAATGGCAGGAAACTACACTGCCCTATTTCTACACGCCAGTGCCTTTACTCCTCAGTTCGGCTTCCGCTCTAAATAGTGGAAAAATATGGCGGGCACTCCATGGTCCTACTGCGGCACGTGCGCTGCTTTAGTGACGCGTTGCGGAGGCCCAACATGTCGGACGCTACACTGCCCGACTACGGCACGCCTGTGCCTTTACTCCTCAGTTCGGCTTCCGCTCTAATCAGTGGCCAAAGATTGCGGACTGTTTATAGCCCTACTGCAGCACGTGTGCGGCTTTATAGCCGCGTTGCGGGGGCCAAAATGGCAGGAAATTACACTGCCCTACTACGACACGCCAGTGCCTTTACTCCTCAGTTGGGCTTTCGCTCTAATCCGTGGCCAAAGATGGCGAACACTACCGCCCCCTAATGCCGCACGTGCACGGCTGTAGTGCTGCGCTGCAGTGGCGAAAATGGCAGAAAACTACACTGCCCAACTACTACACGCCAGTGCCTTTACTCCTCAGTTCGGCTTCCGCTCTAAATAGTGGAAAAATATGGCGGACACTCCATGGCCCTTCAGCGGCACTCGCGCGGCTGTAGAGCCGCGTTTCGGTTTCCCAACATGTCGGACTCTTCCCAGCCCTACTACCACACGCCTGTGCCTTTACTCCTCAGTTGGGCTTCCGCTCTAATCCCAGGCTAAAAAATGGCGAACACTCCAAGGCCCTAATGCTGCACGTGCACGGCTGTAGTGCCGCGTTGCAGAGGCGAAAATGGCAGGAAACTACACTGCCCTATTTCTACACACCAATGCCTTTACTCCTCAGTTCGGCTTCCGCTCTAATTAGTGACCAACGAAGGCGGACACTCTATGGCCCTATTGCGGCACATGCGGGGCTGTAGTGCCGCGTTGCGGTGAACCAAAATGGTGGAATCTACACAGACCTACTACGACACGCCAGTGAATTTACTCCTCAGTTCGGCTTCCGCTCTAAATAGTGGGAAAATATGGCGGACACTCCATGGTCCTCCTGCGGCTCGTGCGCGGCTGTAGTCAGGCGATGCGGTGGCCCAGCATGTCTGACGCTACACTGCCCGTCTACGACACGCCAGTGCCTTCACTCCTCAGTTCCGCTTCCGCTCTAAATAGTGGAAAAATATGGCGGACTGTCTATAGCCCTACTGCGGCACATGCGCAACTGTAGTGCCGCGTTGTGGTGGCCCAAAATAGCGGACACTACACCGCCCTACATGACCCTACCAAAGACATAAGTTCTCAATTGCGCTTCCACACTAAGCAGTGGCCAAAGATGGCGGACACTCCATAGCTCTAATGCGGCACGTCCGCGGCTGTAGTGCCACGTTGCGGTTGCCCAAATTATCGAACTCATCGCTATCCTACTACTAAACGCCAGTCCCATGACCCCTCAGTTGGGCTTCCGCTCTTATCCGTTGCCAAAGATTGCGGACCCTCCATGGCCCTACTGCGGCACGTGTGCGGCTTTATAGCTGCGTTGCGGGGGCCAAAATGGCAGGAATTTACACTGCCCTACTACGACACGCGAATGCCTTTACTCCTCAGGTCGGCTTCCGCCCTAATCAGTGACCAAAGATGGCGGACTCTCCGTGGCCCTTCTGCGACACGTGCACGACTGTAGTGCCGCGTTGCGGTGGCCTAACTTTTCAGTCGCTACACTGCCCTACTACTACACGCCAGTCCCTTTACCCCTCTGTTGGGTTTCCGCTCTAATCCGTAGCCAAAGATTGCGGACACTCCACGGTCCTAATGCTGCACGTGCACGGCTGTATTACCGCGTTGCGGTGGCCAAAATGGAAGGAAACTACACTGCCCTATTTCTACACGCCAGTGCCTTTACTCCTCAGTTCGACTTCCGCTCAAATTAGTGAACAAAGAAGGCGGACACTCTATGGCCCTATTGCGGCACATGCGCGGCTGTAGTGCAGCGTTGCGGTGGCCTAAATTGTCGGACTCTACACTGCCCTACTACGACACACCAGTGCCTTTACTCCTCTGTTCGGCTTCCGCTCTAAATAGTGGAAAAAGATGGCGGACACTCCATGGCCCTTCAGCGGCACGTGCACGGCTGTAGCGCAGCGTTGCGGGGGCCAAAATGGCAGGAAACTACACTGCCCTACTACGACACGAAAGTGCCTTTATTCCTCAGTTGGGCTTCCGCTCTAATCCGTGGCCAAAAAATGGCGAACACTCCAAGGCCCTAATGCGGCACGTGCACGGCTGTAGTGCCACGTTGTGGTGGCCAAAATGGCAGGAAACTACACTGCCCTACAACGAAAAGCCAGTGCCATTACACCTCAGTTGGGCTTCCACTCTAATCAATGGCCAAAGATTTCGGACACTCCATGGTCCAACTGCGGCACATGCGCAACTGTAGTGCCGCGTTGTGGTGGCCCAAAATAGCGGACACTACACCGCCCTACATGACAATACCAAAGACATAAGTTCTCAATTGCGCTTCCACACTAAGCATCGGCCAAAGATGGCGGACACTCCAAAGCTCTAATGCGGCACGTCCGCGGCTGTAGTGCCGCGTTGCGGTTGCCCAAATTGTCGAACTTATCGCTGTCCTACTACTAAACGTCAGTCCCATAACCCCTCAGTTGGGCTTCCGCTCTTATCCGTTGCCAAAGATTGCGGACCCTCCATGGCCCTACTGCGTCACGTGTGCGGCTTTATAGCTGCGTTGCGGGGGCCAAAATGGCAGGAAATTACACTGCTCTATTACGACACGCGAGTGCCTTTACTCCTCAGGTCGGCTTCCGCCCTAATCAGTGACCAAAGATGGCGGACTCTCCGTGGCCCTTCTGCGGCACGTGCACGACTGCAGTGCCGCGTTGCGGTGGCCCAACTTTTCAGTCGCTACACTGCCTGACTACAACACGCCAGTGCCTTTACTCCACAGTTCTGTTTCCGCTCTAATCAGGAGCCAAAGATGGCGGACAGTCTATAGCCCTTCTGCGGCACGTCCACGGCTGAATGTGCCAAGTTGCGATTGCCCAAAATGGTGGACACTACACTGCCCTTCTAGACCCTACCAAAGACTTAAGTTCTCAGTAGCGCTTCCGCTCTAAACAGTGGCCAAATATGGCGGACCCTCCATGGCCCTACTGCGGCACGTGTGCGGCTTTATAGCCGCGTTGCGGGGGCCAAAATGGCAGGAAATTACACTGCCCTACTACGACACGCCAGTGCCTTTACTCCTCAGTTGGGCTTCCGCTCTAATCCGTGGCCAAAGATGGCGAACACTAACGCCCCCTAATGCCGCACGTGCACGGCTGTAGTGCCGCGTTGCAGTGGCGAAAATGGCAGGAAACTACACTGCCCAACTACTGCACACCAGTGCCTTTACTCCTCAGATCTGCTTCCGCTCTAAATAGTGGAAAAAGATGTCGGACACTCCATGGCCCTTCGGCGGACGTGCGCTGCTGAAGTGCCGCGTTGCAGTGGCCCAACATGTCGGACGCAACACTGTCCGACTACGACACGCCAGTGCCTTTACTCCTCAGTTCGGCTTCCGCTCTAATCAGTGGCCAAAAATGGCGGACACTCCACGGCCCTACTGCGACACGTGCGTGGCTTTATTGCCCCGTTGCGTTGCCCCAAAATGGCGGACTCTACATTGCCCTACTACGACACGCCAGTGCCCTTACTCCTCAGCAGGGCTTCAGCTCTTATCCGGGACCAAAGATGGCGAACACTCCCCGGCCCTAATGCGGCACTTGCACGGCTGTAGTGCCGCGTTGCTGCGGCCCAACATGTCGGACGCAACACTGCCCGACTACGACACGCCTGTGGCTTTACTCCTCAGTTGGGCTTCCGCTCTAATCCGTGTCCAAAGATGATGAACACTCCCCGGCCCTAATGCGGCACGAGTACGGCAGTAGTGGCGTGTTGCGATGGACCAAAATATCGGACTCTACACTGCCCTACTACTACACGCCAGTGCCTTTTCTCCTCAGTTCGGCTTCCGCGCTTAATAGTGGAAAAAGATGTCGGACACTCCATGGCCCTTCAGCGGCACGTGCGCTGCTGAAGTGCCACGTTGTGTTGCCCCAAAATATCGGACTCTACACTGCCCTAAGACGACACGTCAGTGCCTTTACTGCTTAAATCGACTTCCGCTCAAATCAGTGGCGAATAGTCTATAGACCTTCTGAGGCACGTCCGCGGCTGTAGTGCCGCGTTGCGGTGCCCCAAAATGGCGGACACTTCACTGCCCTACTACGACACGCCTGTTCCTTTACTCCTCAGTTGGGTTTTCGCTTAAATCAGTGGCCAAATATGGCGGACCCTCCATGGCCCTACTGCAGCACGTCTGCGGCTGTAGTGCCGCGTTGCGGTGCCCCTAAATGGCGGACTCTACTCTGCCCTACTACGACACGCCAGTGGCTTTACTCCTCAGATGAGCTTCCGCTCTAATCAGTGGCCAAAGATGGTGGACACTCCATAGTCCTACTGCGGCACGTCCGCGGCTGTAGTGCCGTGTTGCGGTGCCCCAAAATAGCGGACTCTACACTGCCCTGCTGCGAAACGCCTGTTCCTTTACTCCTCAGTTGGGCATCCGCTTAAATCAGTGGCTAAAGATGGCGGACAGTCTATAGCCCTACTGCGGCACGTCCGCGGCTGTAGTGCTGAGCAGTGGTGGCCAAAATGGCAGGATACTACACTGCCCTACTACTACACGCCATTGCCTTTTCTCCTCAGTTCGGCTTCCAATCTAACTAATGGAAAAAGATGGCGGACACTCCATGGCCGTTCAGCGGCACGTGTAAGCTGTAGTGCCGCGTTGCTGCGGCCCAACATGTCGGACGCAACACTGCCCGACTACGACACGCCTGTGGCTTTACTCCTCAGTTGGGCTTCCGCTCTAATCCGTGTCCAAAGATGATGAACACTCCCCGGCCCTAATGCGGCACGTGCACGGCAGTAATGCCGTGTTGCGATGGCCCAAAATATCGGACTCTTCACTGCCCTACTACGACACGCCTGTTCCTTTACTCCTCAGTAGGACTTCCGCTTAAATCAGTGGCTAAAGATGGCGGACAGTCTATAGCCCTACTGCGGCACGTCCGCGGCTGTAGTGCTGCGTAGTGGTGGCCAAAATGACTGGATACTACACTGCCCTACTACTACACGCCAGTGCCTTTTCTCTTCAGTTCTGCTTCCACTCTAACTAATGGAAAAAGATGTCGGACACTCCATGGCCCTTCAGCGGCACGTGCGCTGCTAAAGTGCCGCGTTGTAGTGGCCCAAAATGGCGTACTCCACTCTGCCCGACTACGACACGCCAGTGCCTTTACTCCACAGTTCGGCTTACGCTCTAATCAGTGGCCAAAGATGGCGAACACTCCACGGCCCTACTGCGACACGTGCGTGGCTTTATTGCCCCGTTCCGGTGGAACAAAATATAGGACTCTTCACTGCCCTACTACTACACGTCAGTGCCTTTACTCCTCAGTTCGGCTTCCGCTCTAATTAATGGCCAAAGATGGCGGACAGTCTATAGCCCTACTGCGGCACGTCCGAGGCTGTAGTGTCGCGTTGCGTTGCCCCAAAATGGAGGACTCTACACTGCCCTACTACGACACGCCAGTGCCTTTACTCCTCATCAGGGCTTCCGCTCTTATCCGGGACCAAAGATGGCGAACACTCCCCGGCCCTAATGCGGCACTTGCACGGCTGAAGTGCCGCGTTGCAGTGGCCCAACATGTCGGACGCAACACTGTCCGACTACGACACGCCAGTGCCTTTACTCCTCAGTTCGGCTTCCGCTCTAATCAGTGGCCAAAAATGGAGGACACTCCACGGCCCTACTGCGGCACGTAATAGGCTGTTGTGCCGCGTTGCGGTGGCCCGAAATGGCGGACACTACACTGCCCTACTAGACTCTACCAAAGACTTAAGTTCTCAGTTGCGCTTCCGCTTAAATCAGAGGCCAAATATGGCGGACCCTCCATGGCCCTACTGCGGCAAGCGCGCGGCTATAGTGTCGCGTTGCGTTGCCCCAAAATATCGGACTCTACACTGCCCTACTACGACACGCCTGTTCCATTACTCCTCAGTAGGGCTTCCGCTTAAATCAGTGGCTAAAGATGGCGGACAGTCTATAGCCCTACTGCGGCACGTCTGCGGCTGTAGTGCCACGTTGCGGTGCCCCTAAATGGCGGACTCTACACTGCCCTACAACGACACGCCTGTGGCTTTACTCCTCAGATGAGCTTCCGCTCTAATCAGTGGCCAAAGATGGCGGACACTCCATGGCCGTTCAGCGGCACGTGTAAGCTGTAGTGCCGCGTTGCTGCGGCCCAACATGTCGGACGCAACACTGCCCGACTACGACACGCCTGTGGCTTTACTCCTCAGTTGGGCTTCCGCTCTAATCCGTGTCCAAAGATGATGAACACTCCCCGGCCCTAATGCGGCACGTGCACGGCAGTAATGCCGTGTTGCGATGGCCCAAAATATCGGACTCTTCACTGCCCTACTACGACACGCCTGTTCCTTTACTCCTCAGTAGGACTTCCGCTTAAATCAGTGGCTAAAGATGGCGGACAGTCTATAGCCCTACTGCGGCACGTCCGCGGCTGTAGTGCTGCGTAGTGGTGGCCAAAATGACTGGATACTACACTGCCCTACTACTACACGCCAGTGCCTTTTCTCTTCAGTTCTGCTTCCACTCTAACTAATGGAAAAAGATGTCGGACACTCCATGGCCCTTCAGCGGCACGTGCGCTGCTAAAGTGCCGCGTTGTAGTGGCCCAAAATGGCGTACTCCACTCTGCCCGACTACGACACGCCAGTGCCTTTACTCCACAGTTCGGCTTACGCTCTAATCAGTGGCCAAAGATGGCGAACACTCCACGGCCCTACTGCGACACGTGCGTGGCTTTATTGCCCCGTTCCGGTGGAACAAAATATAGGACTCTTCACTGCCCTACTACTACACGTCAGTGCCTTTACTCCTCAGTTCGGCTTCCGCTCTAATTAATGGCCAAAGATGGCGGACAGTCTATAGCCCTACTGCGGCACGTCCGAGGCTGTAGTGTCGCGTTGCGTTGCCCCAAAATGGAGGACTCTACACTGCCCTACTACGACACGCCAGTGCCTTTACTCCTCATCAGGGCTTCCGCTCTTATCCGGGACCAAAGATGGCGAACACTCCCCGGCCCTAATGCGGCACTTGCACGGCTGAAGTGCCGCGTTGCAGTGGCCCAACATGTCGGACGCAACACTGTCCGACTACGACACGCCAGTGCCTTTACTCCTCAGTTCGGCTTCCGCTCTAATCAGTGGCCAAAAATGGAGGACACTCCACGGCCCTACTGCGGCACGTAATAGGCTGTTGTGCCGCGTTGCGGTGGCCCGAAATGGCGGACACTACACTGCCCTACTAGACTCTACCAAAGACTTAAGTTCTCAGTTGCGCTTCCGCTTAAATCAGAGGCCAAATATGGCGGACCCTCCATGGCCCTACTGCGGCAAGCGCGCGGCTATAGTGTCGCGTTGCGTTGCCCCAAAATATCGGACTCTACACTGCCCTACTACGACACGCCTGTTCCATTACTCCTCAGTAGGGCTTCCGCTTAAATCAGTGGCTAAAGATGGCGGACAGTCTATAGCCCTACTGCGGCACGTCTGCGGCTGTAGTGCCACGTTGCGGTGCCCCTAAATGGCGGACTCTACACTGCCCTACAACGACACGCCTGTGGCTTTACTCCTCAGATGAGCTTCCGCTCTAATCAGTGGCCAAAGATGGCGGACACTCCATAGCCCTACAGCAGCTCGTCCGCGACTGTAGTGTCGCGTTGTGGTGCCCCAAAATAATGGACTCTACACTGCCCTACAACGAAACGCCTGTGCTTTTTCTCCTCAGTTGAACTTCCGCTCTAATCAGTGGCCAAAGATGGCGAACACTCCCCGGCCCTATTTCGGCACGTGCACGTCTGTAGTGCCGCGTTGCGGTGGCCCAAAATATCGGACTATACACTGTCCTACTACTACACGCCTGTGCCTTTACTCTTCAGTTCGGCTTCCACTCTAATTAGTGGCAAAAAATGGCGGACAGTCCATAGCCCTACTTCGGCGCGTGCACGGCTGTAGTGCCGTGTTGCGATGGCCCAAAAGGGCGGACACTGCACTGCCCTACTACTACACGCCAGTGCCTTTTCTCCTCAGTTCGGCTTCCGCTCTAAATAGTGGAAAAAGATGTCGGACACTCCGTGGCCCTTCAGCGTCACGTGCGCTGCTGAAGTGCCGCGTTGCAGTGGCCCAACATGTCGGACGCAACACTGTCCGACTACGACACGCCAGTGCCTTTACTCCTCAGTTCGGCTTCCCCTCGAATCAATGGTCAAAAATGGCGGACACTCCACGGCCCTACTGCTGCACGTGCGTGGCTGTAGTGACGCGTTGCGGTGGCCCAAAAGGGCGGACACTCCATAGCTCTAATGCGGCACGTCCGCGGCTGTAGTGCCACGTTGCGGTTGCCCAAATTGTCGAACTCATCGCTATCCTACTACTAAACGCCAGTCCCATGACCCCTCAGTTGGGCTTCCGCTCTTATCCGTTGCCAAAGATTGCGGACCCTCCATGGCCCTACTGCGGCACGTGTGCGGCTTTATAGCTGCGTTGCGGGGGCCAAAATGGCAGGAATTTACACTGCCCTACTACGACACGCGAATGCCTTTACTCCTCAGGTCGGCTTCCGCCCTAATCAGTGACCAAAGATGGCGGACTCTCCGTGGCCCTTCTGCGACACGTGCACGACTGTAGTGCCGCGTTGCGGTGGCCTAACTTTTCAGTCGCTACACTGCCCTACTACGACACGCCAGTCTCTTTACCCCTCTGTTGGGTTTCCGCTCTAATCCGTAGCCAAAGATTGCGGACACTCCACGGTCCTAATGCTGCACGTGCACGGCTGTATTACCGCGTTGCGGTGGCCAAAATGGAAGGAAACTACACTGCCCTATTTCTACACGCCAGTGCCTTTACTCCTCAGTTCGACTTCCGCTCAAATTAGTGAACAAAGAAGGCGGACACTCTATGGCCCTATTGCGGCACATGCGCGGCTGTAGTGCAGCGTTGCGGTGGCCTAAATTGTCGGACTCTACACTGCCCTACTACGACACACCAGTGCCTTTACTCCTCTGTTCGGCTTCCGCTCTAAATAGTGGAAAAAGATGGCGGACACTCCATGGCCCTTCAGCGGCACGTGCACGGCTGTAGCGCCGCGTTGCGGGGGCCAAAATGGCAGGAAACTACACTGCCCTACTACGACACGAAAGTGCCTTTATTCCTCAGTTGGGCTTCCGCTCTAATCCGTGGCCAAAAAATGGCGAACACTCCAAGGCCCTAATGCGGCACGTGCACGGCTGTAGTGCCACGTTGTGGTGGCCAAAATGGCAGGAAACTACACTGCCCTACAACGAAAAGCCAGTGCCATTACACCTCAGTTGGGCTTCCACTCTAATCACTGGCCAAAGATTTCGGACACTCCATGGTCCAACTGCGGCACATGCGCAACTGTAGTGCCGCGTTGTGGTGGCCCAAAATAGCGGACACTACACCGCCCTACATGACAATACCAAAGACATAAGTTCTCAATTGCGCTTCCACACTAAGCATCGGCCAAAGATGGCGGACTCTCCAAAGCTCTAATGCGGCACGTCCGCGGCTGTAGTGCCGCGTTGCGGTTGCCCAAATTGTCGAACTTATCGCTGTCCTACTACTAAACGTCAGTCCCATAACCCCTCAGTTGGGCTTCCGCTCTTATCCGTTGCCAAAGATTGCGGACCCTCCATGGCCCTACTGCGTCACGTGTGCGGCTTTATAGCTGCGTTGCGGGGGCCAAAATGGCAGGAAATTACACTGCTCTATTACGACACGCGAGTGCCTTTACTCCTCAGGTCGGTTTCCGCCCTAATCAGTGACCAAAGATGGCGGACTCTCCGTGGCCCTTCTGTGGCACGTGCACGACTGTAGTGCCGCGTTGCAGTGGCCCAACTTTTCAGTCGCTACACTGCCTGACTACAACACGCCAGTGCCTTTACTCCACAGTTCTGCTTCCACTCTAATCACGAGCCAAAGATGGCGGACAGTCTATAGCCCTTCTGCGGCACGTCTACGGCTGAATGTGCCAAGTTGCGATTGCCCAAATTGGTGGACACTACACTGCCCTTCTAGACCCTACCAAAGACTTAAGTTCTCAGTAGCGCTTCCGCTCTAAACAGTGGCCAAATATGGCGGACCCTCCATGGCCCTACTGCGGCACGTGTGCGGCTTTATAGCCGCGTTGCGGGGGCCAAAATGGCAGGAATCTACACTGCCCTACAACAAAAAGCCAGTGCCTTTACACCTCAGTTGGGCTTCCACTCTAATCACTGGCCAAAGATTTCGGACACTCCATGGTCCAACTGCGGCACATGCGCAACTGTAGTGCCGCGTTGTGGTGGCCCAAAATAGCGGACACTACACCGCCCTACATGACCCTACCAAAGACATAAGTTCTCAATTGCGCTTCCACACTAAGCATTGGCCAAAGATGGCGGACACTCCATAGCTCTAATGCGGCACGTCCGCGGCTGTAGTGCCGCGTTGCGGTTGCCCAAATTGTCGAACTCATCGCTGTCCTACTACTAAACGCCAGTCCCATAACCCCTCAGTTGAGCTTCCGCTCTTATCCGTTGCCAAAGATTGCGGACCCTCCATGGCCCTACTGCGGCACGTGTGCGGCTTTATAGCTGCGTTGCGGGGGCCAAAATGGCAGGAAATTACACTGCCCTACTACGACACGCGAGTGCCTTTACTCCTCAGGTCGGCTTCCGCCCTAATCAGTGACCAAAGATGGCGGACTCTCCGTGGCCCTTCTGCGGCACGTGCACGACTGTAGTGCCGCGTTGCGGTGGCCTAACTTTTCAGTCGCTACACTGCCCTACTACTACACGCCAGTCCCTTTACCCCTCTGTTGGGTTTCCGCTCTAATCCGTAGCCAAGTATTGCGGACACTCCACGGTCCTAATGCTGCACGTGCACGGCTGTATTACCGCGTTGCGGTGGCCAAAACGGCAGGAAACTACACTGCCCTATTTCTACACGCCAGTGCCTTTACTCCTCAGTTCGACTTCCGCTCAAATTAGTGAACAAAGAAGGCGGACACTCTATGGCCCTATTGCGGCACATGCGCGGCTGTAGTGTCGCGTTGCGGTGGCCTAAATTGTCGGACTCTACACTGCCCTACTACGACACACCAGTGCCTTTACTCCTCTGTTCGGCTTCCGCTCTAAATAGTGGAAAAAGATGGCGGACACTCCATGGCCCTTCAGCGGCACGTGCACGGCTGTAGCGCCGCGTTGCGGGGGCCAACATGGCAGGAAACTACACTGCCCTACTACGACACGAAAGTGCCTTTATTCCTCAGTTGGGCTTCCGCTCTAATCCGTGGCCAAAAAATGGCGAAAACTCCAAGGCCCTAATGCGGTACGTGCACGGCTGTAGTGCCGCGTTGTGGTGGCCAAAATGGCAGGAAACTACACTGCCCTACAACGAAAAGCCAGTGCCTTTACACCTCAGTTGGGCTTCCACTCTAATCACTGGCCAAAGATTTCGGACACTCCATGGTCCAACTGCGGCACATGCGCAACTATAGTGCCTCGTTGTGGTGGCCCAAAATAGCGGACACTACACCGCCTACATGACCCTACCAAAGACATAAGTTCTCAATTGCGCTTCCACACTAAGCATTGGCCAAAGATGGCGGACACTCCATAGCTCTAATGCGGCACGTCCGCGGCTGTAGGGCCGCGTTGCGGTTGCCCAAATTGTCGAACTCATCGCTGTCCTACTACTAAACGCCAGTCCCATAACCCCTCAGTTTGGCTTCCGCTCTTATCCATTGCCAAAGATTGCGGACCCTCCATGGCCCTACTGCGGCACGTGTGCGGCTTTATAGCTGCGTTGCGGGGGCCAAAATGGCAGGAAATTACACTGCCCTACTACGACACGCGAGTGCCTTTACTCCTCAGGTCGGCTTCCGCCCTAATCAGTGACCAAAGATGGCGGACTCTCCGTGGCCCTTCTGCGGCACGTGCACGACTGCAGTGCCGCGTTGCGGTGGCCCAACTTTTCAGTCGCTACACTGCCTGACTACAACACGCCAGTGCCTTTACTCCACAGTTCTGCTTCCGCTCTAATCAGGAGCCAAAGATGGCGGACAGTCTATAGCCCTTCTGCGGCACGTCCACGGCTGAATGTGCCAAGTTGCGATTGCCCAAAATGGTGGACACTACACTGCCCTTCTAGACCCTACCAAAGACTTAAGTTCTCAGTAGCGCTTCCGCTCTAAACAGTGGCCAAATATGGCGGACCCTCCATGGCCCTACTGCGGCACGTGTGCGGCTTTATAGCCGCGTTGCGGGGGCCAAAATGGCAGGAAATTACACTGCCCTACTACGACACGCCAGTGCCTTTACTCCTCAGTTGGGCTTCCGCTCTAATCCGTGGCCAAAGATGGCGAACACTAACGCCCCCTAATGCCGCACGTGCACGGCTGTAGTGCCGCTTTGCAGTGGCGAAAATGGCAGGAAACTACACTGCCCAACTACTACACACCAGTGCCTTTACTCCTCAGATCTGCTTCCGCTCTAAATAGTGGAAAAAGATGTCGGACACTCCATGGCCCTTCGGCGGACGTGCGCTGCTGAAGTGCCGCGTTGCAGTGGCCCAACATGTCGGACGCAACACTGTCCGACTACGACACGCCAGTGCCTTTACTCCTCAGTTCGGCTTCCGCTCTAATCAGTGGCCAAAAATGGCGGACACTCCACGGCCCTACTGCGACACGTGCGTGGCTTTATTGCCCCGTTGCGTTGCCCCAAAATGGCGTACTCTACATTGCCCTACTACGACACGCCAGTGCCCTTACTCCTCAGCAGGGCCTCAGCTCTTATCCGGGACCAAAGATGGCGAACACTCCCCGGCCCTAATGCGGCACTTGCACGGCTGTAGTGCCGCGTTGCTGCGGCCCAACATGTCGGACGCAACACTGCCCGACTACGACACGCCTGTGGCTTTACTCCTCAGTTGGGCTTCCGCTCTAATCCGTGTCCAAAGATGATGAACACTCCCCGGCCCTAATGCGGCACGAGTACGGCAGTAGTGGCGTGTTGCGATGGACCAAAATATCGGACTCTACACTGCCCTACTACTACACGCCAGTGCCTTTTCTCCTCAGTTCGGCTTCCGCGCTTAATAGTGGAAAAAGATGTCGGACACTCCATGGCCCTTCAGCGGCACGTGCGCTGCTGAAGTGCCACGTTGTGTTGCCCCAAAATATCGGACTCTACACTGCCCTAAGACGACACGTCAGTGCCTTTACTGCTTAAATCGACTTCCGCTCAAATCAGTGGCGAATAGTCTATAGACCTTCTGAGGCACGTCCGCGGCTGTAGTGCCGCGTTGCGGTGCCCCTAAATGGCGGACTCTACTCTGCCCTACTACGACACGCCAGTGGCTTTACTCCTCAGATGAGCTTCCGCTCTAATCAGTGGCCAAAGATGGTGGACACTCCATAGTCCTACTGCGGCACGTCCGCGGCTGTAGTGCCGTGTTGCGGTGCCCCAAAATAGCGGACTCTACACTGCCCTGCTGCGAAACGCCTGTTCCTTTACTCCTCAGTTGGGCATCCGCTTAAATCAGTGGCTAAAGATGGCGGACAGTCTATAGCCCTACTGCGGCACGTCCGCGGCTGTAGTGCTGAGCAGTGGTGGCCAAAATGGCAGGATACTACACTGCCCTACTACTACACGCCATTGCCTTTTCTCCTCAGTTCGGCTTCCAATCTAACTAATGGAAAAAGATGGCGGACACTCCATGGCCGTTCAGCGGCACGTGTAAGCTGTAGTGCCGCGTTGCTGCGGCCCAACATGTCGGACGCAACACTGCCCGACTACGACACGCCTGTGGCTTTACTCCTCAGTTGGGCTTCCGCTCTAATCCGTGTCCAAAGATGATGAACACTCCCCGGCCCTAATGCGGCACGTGCACGGCAGCAATGCCGTGTTGCGATGGCCCAAAATATCGGACTCTTCACTGCCCTACTACGACACGCCTGTTCCTTTACTCCTCAGTAGGACTTCCGCTTAAATCAGTGGCTAAAGATGGCGGACAGTCTATAGCCCTACTGCGGCACGTCCGCGGCTGTAGTGCTGCGTAGTGGTGGCCAAAATGACTGGATACTACACTGCCCTACTACTACACGCCAGTGCCTTTTCTCTTCAGTTCTGCTTCCACTCTAACTAATGGAAAAAGATGTCGGACACTCCATGGCCCTTCAGCGGCACGTGCGCTGCTAAAGTGCCGCGTTGTAGTGGCCCAAAATGGCGTACTCCACTCTGCCCGACTAC
Organism: Parasteatoda tepidariorum; assembly: GCF_982258835.1. NCBI lineage: Eukaryota > Metazoa > Arthropoda > Arachnida > Araneae > Theridiidae > Parasteatoda > Parasteatoda tepidariorum. Next base: position 965,173 of record NW_028257375.1, on the reverse strand, counting down.
GACACGCCAGTGCCTTTACTCCACAGTTCGGCTTACGCTCTAATCAGTGGCCAAAGATGGCGAACACTCCACGGCCCTACTGCGACACGTGCGTGGCTTTATTGCCCCGTTCCGGTGGAACAAAATATAGGACTCTTCACTGCCCTACTACTACACGTCAGTGCCTTTACTCCTCAGTTCGGCTTCCGCTCTAATTAATGGCCAAAGATGGCGGACAGTCTATAGCCCTACTGCGGCACGTCCGAGGCTGTAGTGTCGCGTTGCGTTGCCCCAAAATGGAGGACTCTACACTGCCCTACTACGACACGCCAGTGCCTTTACTCCTCATCAGGGCTTCCGCTCTTATCCGGGACCAAAGATGGCGAACACTCCCCGGCCCTAATGCGGCACTTGCACGGCTGAAGTGCCGCGTTGCAGTGGCCCAACATGTCGGACGCAACACTGCCCTACTACGACACGCCTGTTCCATTACTCCTCAGTAGGGCTTCCGCTTAAATCAGTGGCTAAAGATGGCGGACAGTCTATAGCCCTACTGCGGCACGTCTGCGGCTGTAGTGCCACGTTGCGGTGCCCCTAAATGGCGGACTCTACACTGCCCTACAACGACACGCCTGTGGCTTTACTCCTCAGATGAGCTTCCGCTCTAATCAGTGGCCAAAGATGGCGGACACTCCATAGCCCTACAGCAGCTCGTCCGCGACTGTAGTGTCGCGTTGTGGTGCCCCAAAATAATGGACTCTACACTGCCCTACAACGAAACGCCTGTGCTTTTTCTCCTGAGTTGAACTTCCGCTCTAATCAGTGGCCAAAGATGGCGAACACTCCCCGGCCCTATTTCGGCACGTGCACGTCTGTAGTGCCGCGTTGCGGTGGCCCAAAATATCGGACTATACACTGTCCTACTACTACACGCCTGTGCCTTTACTCTTCAGTTCGGCTTCCACTCTAATTAGTGGCAAAAAATGGCGGACAGTCCATAGCCCTACTTCGGCGCGTGCACGGCTGTAGTGCCGTGTTGCGATGGCCCAAAAGGGCGGACACTGCACTGCCCTACTACTACACGCCAGTGCCTTTTCTCCTCAGTTCGGCTTCCGCTCTAAATAGTGGAAAAAGATGTCGGACACTCCGTGGCCCTTCAGCGGCACGTGCGCTGCTGAAGTGCCGCGTTGCAGTGGCCCAACATGTCGGACGCAACACTGTCCGACTACGACACGCCAGTGCCTTTACTCCTCAGTTCGGCTTCCCCTCGAATCAATGGTCAAAAATGGCGGACACTCCACGGCCCTACTGCTGCACGTGCGTGGCTGTAGTGACGCGTTGCGGTGGCCCAAAAGGGCGGACACTGCACTGCCCTTCTAGACTCTACCAAAGACTTAAGTTCTCAATTGCGCTTCCGCTTTAATCAGCTCCCAAATATGGCGGCCCCTTCTTGACCCTACTGCGGCAAGCGCGCGGCTGTAGTGTCGCGTTGCGTTGCCCCAAAATATCGGACTCTACACTGCCCTACTACTACACGTCAGTGCCTTTACTCCTCAGTTCTGCTTCCGCTCTAATTAATGGCCAAAGATGGCGGACAGTCTATAGCCTTACTGCGTCACGTCCGTGGCTGTAGTGTCGCGTTGCGATGCCCCAAAATATCGGACTCTACACTGCCCTACTACGACACGCCTGTTCCTTTACTCCTCAGTAGGGCTTCCGCTTAAATCAGTGGCTAAAGATGGCGGACAGTCTATAGCCCTACTGCGGCACGTCCGCGGCTGTAGTGCTGCGTAGTGGTGGCCAAAATGACAGGATACTACACTGCCATACTACTACACGCCAGTGCCTTTTCTCCTCAGTTCTGCTTCCACTCTAACTAATGGAAAAAGATGTCGGACACTCCATGGCCCTTTAGCGGCACGTGCGCTGCTAAAGTGCCGCGTTGCAGTGGCCCAAAATGGCGTACTCCACACTGCCCGACTACGACACGCCAGTGCCTTTACTCCACAGTTCGGCTTCCGCTCTAATCAGTGGCCAAAGATGGCGGACACTCCATGGCCGTTCAGCGGCACGTGTAAGCTGTAGTGCCGCGTTGCGGTGGCCCGAAATGGCGGACACCACACTGCCCTACTAGACTCTACCAAAGACTTAAGTTCTCAGTTGCGCTTCCGCTTAAATCAGAGGCCAAATATGGCGGACCATCCATGGCCCTATTGCGGCAAGCGCGCAGCTGTAGTGTCGCGTTGCGTTGCCCCAAAATATCGGACTCTACACTGCCCTACTACGACACGCCTGTTCCTTTACTCCTCAGTAGGGCTTCCGCTTAAATCAGTGGCTAAAGATGGCGGACAGTCTATAGCCCTTCTGCGGCACGTCCGCGGCTGTAGTGCTGCGTAGTGGTGGCCAATATGACTGGATACTACACTGCCCTACAACTACACGCCAGTGCCTTTTCTCCTCAGTTCTGCTTCCACTCTAACTAATGGAAAAAGATGTCGGACACTCCATGGCCCTTCAGCGGCACGTGCGCTGCTAAAGTGCCGCGTTGTAGTGGCCCAAAATGGCGTACTCCACTCTGCCCGACTACGACACGCCAGTGCCTTTACTCTACAGTTTGGCTTACGCTCTAATCAGTGGCCAAAGATAGCGAACACTCCACGGCCCTACTGCGACACGTGCGTGGCTTTATTGCCCCGTTCCGGTGGAACAAAATATAGGACTCTTCACTGCCCTACTACTACACGTCAGTGCCTTTACTCCTCAGTTCGCCTTCCGCTCTAATTAATGGCCAAAGATGGCGGACAGTCTATAGCCCTACTGCGGCACGTCCGAGGCTGTAATGTCGCGTTGCGTTGCCCCAAAATGGCGGACTCTACACTGCCCTACTACGACACGCCATTGCCTTTACTCCTCATCAGGGCTTCCGCTCTTATCCGGGACCAAAGATGGCGAACACTCCCCGGCCCTAATGCGGCACTTGCACGGCTGAAGTGCCGCGTTGCAGTGGCCCAACATGTCGGACGCAACACTGTCCGACTATGACACGCCAGTGCCTTTACTCCTCAGTTCGGCTTCCGCTCTAATCAGTGGCCAAAAATGGAGGACACTCCACGGCCCTACTGCGGCACGTAATAGGCTGTTGTGCCGCGTTGCGGTGGCCCGAAATGGCGGACACTACACTACCCTACTAGACTCTACCAAAGACTTAAGTTCTCAGTTGCGCTTCCGCTTAAATCAGAGGCCAAATATGGCGGACCCTCCATGGCCCTACTGCGGCAAGCGCGCGGCTGTAGTGTCGCGTTGCGTTGCCCCAAAATATCGGACTCTACACTGCCCTACTACGACACGCCTGTTCTTTTACTCCTCAGTAGGACTTCCGCTTAAATCAGTGGCTAAAGATGGCGGACAGTCTATAGCCCTACTGCGGCACGTCTGCGGCTGTAGTGCCACGTTGCGGTGCCCCTAAATGGCGGACTCTACACTGCCCTACAACGACACGCCTGTGGCTTTACTCCTCAGATGAGCTTCCGCTCTAATCAGTGGACAAAGATGGCGGACACTCCATAGCCCTACTGATGCACGTGCGTGGCTGTAGTGCCGCGTTGCGGTGGCCCAAAAGGGCGGACACTGCACTGCCCTTCTAGACTCTACCAAAGACTTAAGTTCTCAATTGCGCTTCCGCTTTAATCAGCTCCCAAATATGGCGGCCCCGCCTTTACTCCTCAGTTCTGCTTCCGCTCTAATTAATGGCCAAAGATGGCGGACAGTCTATAGCCTTACTGCGTCACGTCCGCGGCTGTAGTGTCGCGTTGCGTTGCCCCAAAATATCGGACTCTACACTGCCCTACTACGACACGCCTGTTCCTTTACTCCTCAGTAGGGCTTCCGCTTAAATCAGTGGCTAAAGATGGCGGACAGTCTATAGCCCTACTGCGGCACGTCCGCGGCTGTAGTGCTGCGTAGTGGTGGCCAAAATGACAGGATTCTACACTGCCATACTACTACACGCCAGTGCCTTTTCTCCTCAGTTCTGCTTCCACTCTAACTAATGGAAAAAGATGTCGGACACTCCATGGCCCTTAAGCGGCACGTGCGCTGCTAAAGTGCCGCGTTGCAGTGGCCCAAAATGGCGTACTCCACACTGCCCGACTACGACACGCCAGTGCCTTTACTCCACAGTTCGGCTTCCGCTCTAATCAGTGGCGAAAGATGGCGGACACTCCACGGCCCTACTGCGACACGTGCGTGGCTTTTTTACCCCGTTGCGGTGGAACAAAATATAGGACTCTTCACTGCCCTACTACTACACGTCAGTGCTTTACACAGCGTGACCCTAAAGTTTACTATGTATGCCTATGCGAAATAGAGTGTTCTGAGAAGCTTAAAATGAAGAAATAAGCGTTCTAAAATGCTTTAAAAATTCAAAGACTTCTTTCAATGGTTAAATAACGCAGAGCGCGATATCAGACCTTAATATGGACCCATAATATTTAAATTGAACCAGGTATTAAATTACAGGGTGATAGTGTACCCTACCACAGGAAATAATTATAGGTCAATTAGGGTGTACACTATGTATATTTTAAATAGTGCATTAAAACAAGGAAATACGAAGACACTTTTCTATGTTAACTAACGGCACGGTATCGGACCTTAATATTGACCTATAATTTTTAAATTGGACCACGTATTATATTACAGGGTTATAGTGTACCCTACCACAGGAAATAATTATAGGTCAATTTGGGGGTACACAGCGTGACCCTAAAGTTTACTATGTATGCCTATGCGAAATAAAGTGTTCTGAGAAGCTTAAAATGAAGAAATAAGCGTTCTAAAATGCTTTAAAAATTCAAAGACATCATTCAATGGTTAACTAACGCAAGGCGCAATATCAGACCTTAATATTGACCCATAATATTTAAATTGGACCAGGTATTATATTACAGGGTAATAGTGTACCCTACCACAGGAAATAATTATAGGTCAATTAGGGGGTACACTATGAATATTTTAAATAGTGCATTAAAACAAGGAAATACGAAGACACTTTTCTATGTTAACTAACGGCACGGTATCGGACCTTAATATTGACCTATAATTTTTAAATTGGACCACGTATTATATTACAGGGTAATAGTGTACCCTACCACTGGAAATAATTATAGGTCAATTAGGGGGTACCCAGCGTGACCCTAAAGTTTACTATGTATGCCTATGCGAAATAGAGTGTTCTGAGAAGCTTAAAAGGAAGAAATAAGCGTTCTAAAATGCTTTAAAAATTCAAAGACATCTTTCAATGGTTAACTAACGCAAGGTGCGATATCAGACCTTAATATGGAACCATAATATTTAAATTGGACCAGGTATTATATTACAGAGTAATAGTGTACCCTACCACTGGAAATAATTATAGGTCAATTAGGGGGTACCCAGCGTGACCCTAAAGTTTACTATGTATGCCTATGCGAAATAGAGTGTTCTGAGAAGCTTAAAAGGAAGAAATAAGCGTTCTAAAATGCTTTAAAAATTCAAAGACATCTTTCAATGGTTAACTAACGCAAGGTGCGATATCGGACCTTAATATTGACCTATAAGTTTTAAATTGGACCACGTATTATATTACAGGGTAATAGTGTACCCTACCACAGGAAATAATTATAGGTCAATTAGGGGGTACACAGAGTGACCCTAAAGTTTACTATGTATGCCTATGCGAAATAGAGTGTTCTGAGAAGATTAAAATGAAGAAATAAGCGTTCTAAAATGCTTTAAAAATTAAAGACTTCTTTCAATGGTTAACTAACGCAAGGCGCGATATCAGACCTTAATATGGAACCATAATATTTAAATTGGACCAGGTATTATATTACAGAGTAATAGTGTACCCTACCACAGGAAATAATTATAGGTCAATTGGGGGGTACACTATGTATATTTTAAATAGTGCATTAAAACAAGGAAATTCGAAGACATTTTTCTATGTTAACTATCGGCACGGTATCGGACCTTAAAATTGACCTATAAGTTTTAAATTGGACCACGTATTATATTACAGGGTAATAGTGTACCCTACCACAGGAAATAATTATAGGTCAATTAGGGGGTACACAGCGTCACCCTAAATTTTACTATGTATGCCTATGCGAAATAAAATGTTTTGAGAAGCTTAAAATGAAGAAATAAGCGTTCTAAAATGCTTTAAAAATTCAAAGACTTCTTTCAATGGTTACCCAACGCAAGGCGCGATATCAGACCTTAATATTGACCCATAATATTTAAATTGGACCAGGTATTATATTACAGGGTAATAGTATACCCTACCGCAGGAAATAATTATAGGTCACTTAGGGGGTGCACAGCGTGACCCTAAAGTTTACTATGTATGCCTATGCGAAATAGAGTGTTCTGAGAAGCTTAAAATGAAGAAATAAGCATTCTGAAATGCTTTAAAAATTCAAAGACATTTTTCTGTGTTAACTAACGGTACGGTATCGGACCTTAATATTGACCTATAATTTTTAAATTTGACCACGTAATATATTACAGGGTAATATTGTTCCCTACCATGGGAAATAATTATAGGTCAATTAGGGGGTACAAAGCGTGACCCTAAAGTTTACTATGTATGCCTATGCGAAATAAAGTGTTTTGAGAAGCTTAAAATGAAGAAATAAGCGTTCTAAAATGCTTTAAAAATTCAAAGACATCTTTCAATGGTTAACTAACGCAAGACGCAATATCAGACCTTAATATTGACCCATAATATTTAAATTGGCCCAGGTATTATATTACAGGGTAATAGTGTACCCTACCACAGGAAATAATTATAGGTCAGTTAGGGGGTACACTATGTATATTTTAAATAGTGCATTAAAACAAGGAAATTCGAAGACTCTTTTCTATGTTAACTAACGGCACGGTATCGGACCTTAATATTGACCTAAAATTTTTAAATTGGACCACGTATTATATTTCAGGGTGATAGTGAACTCTACCACAGGAAATAATTATAGGTCAATTAGGGGGTACACAGCGTGAACCTAAAGGTTACTATGTATGCCTATGCGAAATAAAGTGTTCTGAGAAGCTTAAAATAAGGAAATAAGCGTTCTAAAATGCTTTAAAAATTCAAAGACATTTTTCTATGTTAACTAACGTCACGGTATCGGACCTTAATATTGACCTATAATTTTTAAATTGGACCACGTATTATATTACAGGGTAATAGTGTACCCTACCACAGGAAATAATTATAGGTCAATTAGGGGGTACACAGCGTGACCCTAAAGTTTACTATGTATGCCTATGCGAAATAGAGTGTTCTGAGAAGCTTAAAATGAAGAAATAAGCGTTCTAGAATGCTTTAAAAATTCTAAGACATCTTTCAATGGTTAACTAACGCTAGGCGCAATATCAGACCTTAATATTGACCTATAATTTTTAAATTGGAACACGTATTATATTACAGGGTTATAGTGTACCCTACCACAGGAAATAATTATAGGTCAATTAGGGAATACACAGCGTGACCCTAAAGTTTACTATGTATGCCTATGCGAAATAAAGTGTTCTGAGAAGCTTAAAATGAGGAAATAAGCGTTCTAAAATGCTTTAAAAATTCAAAGACATTTTTCTATGTTAACTAACGGTACGGTATCGGACCTTAATATTGACCTATAATTTTTAAATTGGACCACGTATTATATTACAGGATAATATTGTTCCCTACCACGGGAAATAATTATAGGTCATTTAGGGGGTACACAGCGTGACCCTAAAGTTTACTATGTATGCCTATGCGAAATAAAGTGTTCTGAGAAGCTTAAAGTGAGGAAATAAGCGTTCTAAAATGCTTTAAAAATTCAAAGACATTTTTCTATGTTAACTAACGGCACGGTATCGGACCTTAATATTGACCTATAATTTTTAAATTGGACCACGTATTATATTACAGGGTAATAGTGTACCCTACCACAGGAAATAATTATAGGTCAATTAGGGGGTACACAGCGTGACCCTAAAGTTTACTGTGTATGCCTATGCGAAATAGAGTGTTCTGAGAAGCTTAAAATGAAGAAATAAGCGTTCTAGAATGCTTTAAAAATTCTAAGACATCTTTCAATGGTTAACTAACGCTAGGCGCAATATCAGACCTTAATATTGACCTATAATTTTTAAATTGGACCACGTATTATATTACAGGGTTATAGTGTACCCTACCACAGGAAATAATTATAGGTCAATTAGGGGGTACACAGCGTGACCCTAAAGTTTACTATGTATGCCTATGCGAAATAAAGTGTTCTGAGAAGCTTAAAATGAGGAAATAAGCGTTCTAAAATGCTTTAAAAATTCAAAGACATTTTTCTATGTTAACTAACGGTACGGTATCGGACCTTAATATTGACCTATAATTTTTAAATTGGACCACGTATTATATTACAGGATAATATTGTTCCCTACCACGGGAAATAATTATAGGTCATTTAGGGGGTACACAGCGTGACCCTAAAGTTTACTATGTATGCCTATGCGAAATAAAGTGTTCTGAGAAGCTTAAAGTGAGGAAATAAGCGTTCTAAAATGCTTTAAAAATTCAAAGACATTTTTCTATGTTAACTAACGGTACGGTATCGGACCTTAATATTGACCTATAATTTTTAAATTGGACCACGTAATATATTACAGGGTAATATTGTTCCCTACCACGGGAAATAATTATAGGTCTCTTAGGGGGTACACAGCGTGACCCTAAAGTTTACTATGTATGCCTATGCGAAATATAGTGTTCTGAGAAGCTTAAAATGAAGAAATAAGCGTTCTAAAATGCTTTAAAAATTCAAAGACATCTTTCAATGGTTAACTAACGCAAGGCGCGATATCAGACCTTAATATGGAACCATAATATTTAAATTGGACCAGGTATTGTATTACAGGGTAATAGTGTACCCTACAACAGGAAATAATTATAGGTCAATTAGGGGGTACACTATGTATATTTTAAATAGTGCATTAAAACGAGGAAATTCGAAGACACTTTTCTATGTTAACTAACGGCACGGTATCGGACCTTAATATTGACCTATAATTTTTAAATTGGACCACGTATTATATTACAGGGTTATAGTGTACCCTACGACAGGAAATAATTATATGTCAATTAGGGGGTACACAGCGTGACCCTAAAGTTTACTATGTATGCCAATGCGAAATAGAGTGTTCTGAGAAGCTTAAAATGAAGAAATAAGCGTTCTAAAATGCTTTAAAAATTCAAAGACATCTTTCAATGGTTAACTAACGCAAGGCGCGATATCAGACCTTAATATGGAACCATAATATTTAAATTGGACCAGGTATTATATTACAGGGTAATAGTGTACCCTACAACAGGAAATAATTATAGGTCAATTAGGGGGTACACTATGTATATTTTAAATAGTGCATTAAAACAAGGAAATTCGAAGACTCTTTTCTATTTTAACTAACGGCACGGTATCGGACCTTAATATTGACCTATAATTTTTAAATTGGACCACGTATTATATTACAGGGTTATAGTGTACCCTACCACAGGAAATAATTATATTTCAATTAGGGGGTACACAGCGTGTCCCTAAAGTTTACTATGTATGCCTATGCGAAATAGAATGTTCTGAGAAGCTTAAAATGAAGAAATAAGCGTTCTAAAATGCTTTAAAAATTCAAAGACATCTTTCAATGGTTAACCAACGCAAGGCGCGATATCAGACCTTAATATTGACCCATAATATTTAAATTGGACCAGGTATTATATTACAGGGTAATATTGTTCCCTACCACGGGAAATAATTATAGGTCATTTAGGGGGTACACAGCGTGACCCTAAAGTTTACTATGTATGCCTATGCGAAATAAAGTGTTCTGAGAAGCTTAAAATGAGGAAATAAGCGTTCTAAAATGCTTTAAAAATTCAAAGACATTTTTCTATGTTAACTAACGGTACGGTATCGGACCTTAATATTGACCTATAATTTTTAAATTGGACCACGTAATATATTACAGGGTAATATTGTTCCCTACCACGGGAAATAATTATAGGTCTCTTAGGGGGTACACAGCGTGACCCTAAAGTTTACTATGTATGCCTATGTGAAATAAAGTGTTCTGAGAAGCTTAAAATGAGGAAAAAAGCGTTCTAAAATGCTTTAAAAATTCAAAGACATTTTTCTATGTTAACTAACGGCACGGTATCGGACCTTAATATTGACTTAAAATTTTTAAATTGAACCACGTATTATATTACAGGGTTATAGTGTACCCTACCACGTAAAATAATTATAGGTCAATTAGGGGGTACACAGCGTGACCCTAAAGTTTACTATGTATGCGTATGCGAAATAAAGTGTTCTGAGAAGCTTAAAATGAAGAAATAAGCGTTCTAAAATGCTTTAAAAATTCAAAGACATCTTTCAATGGTTAACTAACGCAAGGCGCAATATCAGACCTTAATATTGACCCATAATATTTAAATTGGACCAGGTATTATATTACAGGGTAATAGTGTACCCTACCACAGGAAATAATTATATTTCAATTAGGGGGTACACTATGTATATTTTAAATAGTGCATTAAAGCAAGGAAATTCGAAGACACTTTTCTATGTTAACTAACGGCACGGTATCGGACCTTAATATTGACCTATAATTTTTAAATTGGACCACGTATTATATTACAGGGTTATAGTGTACCCTACCACAGGAAATAATTATAGGTCAATTAGGGGGTACGCAGCGTGACCCTAAAGTTTACTATGTATGCCTATGCGAAATAAAGTGTTCTGAGAAGCTTAAAATGAGGAAATAAGCGTTCTAAAATGCTTTAAAAATTCAAAGACATTTTTCTATGTTAACTAACGACACGGTATCGGACCTTAATATTGACCTATAAGTTTTAAATTGGACCACGTATTATATTACAGGGTAATAGTGTACCCTACCACAGGAAATAATTATAGGTCAATTAGGGGGTACACAGAGTGACCCTAAAGTTTACTATGTATGCCTATGCGAAATAGAATGTTCTGAGAAGCTTAAAATGAAGAAATAAGCGTTCTAAAGTGCTTTAAAAATTCAAAGACATCTTTCAATGGTTAACCAACGCAAGGCGCGATATCAGACCTTAATATTGACCCATAATATTAAAATTGGACCAGGTATTATATTACAGGGTAATAGTGTACCCTACCACAGGAAATAATTATAGGTCAATTGGGGGGTACACTATGTATATTTTAAATAGTGCATTAAAACAAGGAAATTCGAAGACACTTTTCTATGTTAACTAACGGAACGGTATCGGACCTTAATATTGACCTATAATTTTTAAATTGGACCACGTATTATATTACTGGGTAATATTGTTCCCTACCACGGGAAATAATTATAGGTCACTTAGGGGGTACACAGCGTAACCCTAAAGTTTACTATGTATGCCTATGCGAAATAAAGTGTTCTGAGAAGCTTAAAATGAGGAAATAAACGTTCTAAAATGCTTTAAAAATTCAAAGACATTTTTCTATGTTAACTAACGGTACGGTATCGGACCTTAATATTGACCTATAATTTTTAAATTGGACCACGTAATATATTACAGGGTAATATTGTTCCTTACCACGGAAAATAATTATAGGTCAATTAGGGGGTACACAGCGTGACCCTAAAGTTTACTATGTATTCCTATGCAAAATAAAGTGTTCTGAGAAGCTTAAAATGAGGAAATAAGCGTTCTAAAATGCTTTAAAAATTCAAAGACATTTTTCTATGTTAACTAACGGTACGGTATCGGACCTTAATATTGACCTATAATTTTTAAATTGGACCACGTAATATATTATAGGGTAATATTGTTCCCTACCACGGGAAATAATTATAGGTCACTTAGGGGGTACACAGCGTGACCCTAAAGTTTACTATGTATGCCTATGCGAAATAAAGTGTTCTGAGAAGCTTAAAATGAAGAAATAAGCGTTCTAAAATGCTTTAAAAATTCAAAGAAATCTTTCAATGGTTAACTAATGCAAGAAGCAATATCAGACCTTAATATTGATCTATAATTTTTAAATTGGACCACGTATTATATTACAGGGTTATAGTGTACCCTAAAACAGGAAATAATTATAGGTCAATTAGGGGGTACACAGCGTGACCCTAAAGTTTACTATGTATGCCTATGGGAAATAAAGTGTTCAGAAAAGCTTAAAATGAAGGAAATAAGCGTTCTAAAATGCTTTAAAAATTCAAAGACATTTTTCTATGTTAACTAACGGTACGGTATCGGACCTTAATATTGACCTATAATTTTTAAATTGGACCACGTATTATATTACAGGGTAATATTGTTCCCTACCACGGGAAATAATTATAGGTCTCTTAGGGGGTACACAGAGTGACCCTAAAGTTTACTATGTATGCCTATGCGAAATAAAGTGTTCTGAGAAGCTTAAAATGAAGAAATAAGCGTTCTAAAATGCTTTAAAAATTCAAAGACATCTTTCAATGGTTATCTAACGCAAGGCGCGATATCAGACCTTAATATGGAACCATAATATTTAAGTTGGACCAGGTATTATATTACAGGGTAATAGTGTACCCTACAACAGGAAATAATTATAGGTCAATTAGGGGGTACACTATGTATATTTTATATAGTGCATTAAAACAAGGAAATTCGAAGACATTTTTCTATGTTAACTAACGGCACGGTATCGGACCTTAATATTGACCTATAATTTTTAAATTGGACCACGTATTATATTACAGGGTAATAGTGTACCCTACCACAGGAAATAATTATATTTCAATCAGGGGGTACACAGCGTGTCCCTAAAGTTTACTATGTATGCCTATGCGAAATAGAATGTTCTGAGAAGCTTAAAATGAAGAAATAAGCGTTCTAAAATGCTTTAAAATTTCAAAGACATCTTTCAATGGTTAACCAATGCAAGGCGCGATATCAGACCTTAATATTGACCCATAATATTTAAATTGGACCAGGTATTATATTACAGGGTAATAGTGTACCCTACCACAGGAAATAATTATAGATCAATTGGGGGGTACACTATGTATATTTTATATAGTGCATTAAAACAAGGAAATTCGAAGACATTTTTCTATGTTAACTAACGGCACGGTATCGGACCTTAATATTGACCTATAATTTTTAAATTGGACCACGTATTATATTACAGGGTAATAGTGTACCCTACCACAGGAAATAATTATAGGTCATTTAGGGGGTACACAGCGTCACCCTAAATTTTACTATGTATGCCTATGCGAAATAAAATGTTTTGAGAAGCTTAAAATGAAGAAATAAGCGTTCTAAAATGCTTTAAAAATTCAAAGACATTTTTCGATGTTAACTAACGGCACGGTATCGGACCTTAATATTGACCTATAATTTTTAAATTGGACCACCTATTATATTACAGGGTAATAGTGTACCCTACCACAGGAAATAATTATAGGTCATTTAGGGGGTACACTATGTATATTTTAAATAGTGCATTAAAACAAGGAAATACGAAGACACTTTTCTATGTTAACTAACGGCACGGTATCGGACCTTAATATTGATCTATAATTTTTAAATTGTACCACGTATTATATTACAGGGTAATAGTGTACCTTACCACAGGAAATAATTATAGGTCAATTAGGTGGTACACAGCGTGACCCTAAAGTTTACTATGTATGCCTATGCGAAATAGAGTGTTCTGAGAAGCTTAAAATGAAGAAATAAGCGTTCTAAAATGCTTTAAAAATTCAAAGACATCTTTCAATGGTTAACTAACGCAAGGCGCGATATCAGACCTTAATATTGACCCATAATTTTTAAATTGGACCAGGTATTATATTACAGGGTAATAGTGTACCCTACCACAGGAAATATATATAGGTCAATTAGGGGGTACACTATGTATATTTTAAATAGTGCATTAAAACAAGGAAATACGAAGACACTTTTCTATGTTAACTAACGGCACGGTATCGGACCTTAATATTGACCTATAATTTTTAAATTGGACCACGTATTATATTACAGGGTTATAGTGTACCCTACCACAGGAAATAATTATAGGTCAATTAGGGGGTACACAGAGTGACCCTAAAGTTTACTATGTATGCCTATGCGAAATAAAGTGTTCTGAGAAGCTTAAAATGAGGAAATAAGCGTTCTAAAATGCTTTAAAAATTCAAAGACATTTTTCTATGTTAACTAACGGAAGGGTATCGGACCTTAATATTGACCCATAATATTTAAATTGGACCAGGTATTATATTACAGGGTAATAGTGTACCCTACCACAGGAAATAATTATAGGTCAATTGGGGGGTACACTATGTATATTTTAAATAGTGCATTAAAACAAGGAAATTCGAAGACACTTTTCTATGTTAACTAACGGCACGGTATCGGACCTTAATATTGACCTATAATTTTTAAATTGGACCACGTATTATATTACTGGGTAATATTGTTCCCTGCCACTGGAAATAATTATAGGTCACTTTGGGGGTACACAGCGTAACCCTAAAGTTTACTATGTATGCCTATGCGAAATAAAGTGTTCTGAGAAGCTTAAAATGAGGAAATAAACGTTCTAAAATGCTTTAAAAATTCAAAGACATTTTTCTATGTTAACTAACGGTACGGTATCGGACCTTAATATTGACCTATAATTTTTAAATTGGACCACGTAATATATTACAGGGTAATATTGTTCCTTACCACGGGAAAGAATTATAGGTCAATTAGGGGGTACACAGCGTGACCCTAAAGTTTACTATGTATTCCTATGCAAAATAAAGTGTTCTGAGAAGCTTAAAATGAGGAAATAAGCGTTCTAAAATGCTTTAAAAATTCAAAGACATTTTTCTATGTTAACTAACGGTACGGTATCGGACCTTAATATTGACCTATAATTTTTAAATTGGACCACGTAATATATTACAGGGTAATATTGTTCCCTACCACGGGAAATAATTATAGGTCACTTAGGGGGTACACAGCGTGACCCTAAAGTTTACTATGTATGCCTATGCGAAATAAAGTGTTCTGAGAAGCTTAAAATGAAGAAATAAGCGTTCTAAAATGCTTTAAAAATTCAAAGACATCTTTCAATGGTTAACTAATGCAAGAAGCAATATCAGACCTTAATATTGATCTATAATTTTTAAATTGGACCACGTATTATATTACAGGGTTATAGTGTACCCTAAAACAGGAAATAATTATAGGTCAATTAGGGGGTACACAGCGTGACCCTAAAGTTTACTATGTATGCCTATGCGAAATAAAGTGTTCTGAGAAGCTTAAAATGAGGAAATAAGCGTTCTAAAATGCTTTAAAAATTCAAAGACATTTTTCTATGTTAACTAACGGCACGGTATCGGACCTTAATATTGACCTATAATTTTTAAATTGGACCACGTATTATACTACAGGGTAATAGTGTACCCTACCACAGGAAATAATTATAGGTCATTTAGGGGGTACACAGCGTGACCCTAAATTTTACTATGTATGCCTATGCGAAATAGAGTGTTCTGAGATGCTTAAAATGAAGAAATAAGCGTTCTAAAATGCTTTAAAAATTCAAAGACATCTTCCAATGGTTAACTAACGCAAGGCGCAATATCAGACCTTAATATTGACCCATAATATTTAAATTGGACCAGGTATTATATTACAGGGTAATAGTGTACCCTACCACAGGAAATAATTATAGGTCAATTAGGGGGTACACTATGTATATTTTAAATAGTGCATTAAAACAAGGAAATACGAAGACACTTTTCTATGTTAACTAACGGCACGGTATCGGACCTTAATATTGACCTATAATTTTTAAACTGGACCACGTATTATATTACAGGGTTATAGTGTACCCTACCACAGGAAATAATTATAGGTCAATTAGGGGGTACACAGAGTGACCCTTAAGTTTACTATATATGCCTATGCGAAATAGAGTGTTCTGAGATGCTTAAAATGAAGAAATAAGCGTTCTAAAATGCTTTAAAAATTCAAAAACATCTTTCAATGGTTAACTAACGCAAGGCGCAATATCAGACCTTAATATTGACCCATAATATTTAAATTGGACCAGGTATTATATTACAGGGTAATAGTGTACCCTACCACAGGAAATAATTATAGGTCAATTAGGGGGTACACTATGTATATTTTAAATAGTGCATTAAAACAAGGAAATAGGAAGACACTTTTCTATGTTAACTAACGGCACGGTATCGGACCTTAATATTGACCTATAATTTTTAAACTGGACAACGTATTATATTACAGGGTTATAGTGTACCCTACCACAGGAAATAATTATAGGTCAATTAGGGGGTACACAGAGTGACCCTAAAGTTTACTATGTGTGCCTATGCGAAATAAAGTGTTCTGAGAATCTTAAAATGAGGAAATAAGCGTTCTAAAATGCTTTAAAAATTCAAAGACATTTTTCTATGTTAACTAACGGCACGGTATCGGACCTTAATATTGACCTATAATTTTTAAATTGGACCACCTATTATATTACAGGGTAATAGTGTACCCTACCACAGGAAATAATTATAGGTCATTTAGGGGGTACACTATGTATATTTTAAATAGTGCATTAAAACAAGGAAATACGAAGACACTTTTCTATGTTAACTAACGGCACGGTATCGGACCTTAATATTGACCTATACTTTTTAAATTGTACCACGTATTATATTACAGGGTAATAGTGTACCTTACCACAGGAAATAATTATAGGTCAATTAGGTGGTACACAGCGTGACCCTAAAATTTACTATGTATGCCTATGCGAAATAGAGTGTTCTGAGAAGCTTAAAATGAAGAAATAAGCGTTCTAAAATGCTTTAAAAATTCAAAGACATCTTTCAATGGTTAACTAACGCAAGGCGCGATATCAGACCTTAATATGGAACCATAATATTTCAATTGGACCAGGTATTATATTACAGGGTAATAGTGTACCCTACAACAGGAAATAATTATAGGTCAATTAGGGGGTACACTATGTATGTTTTAAATAGTGCATTAAAACAAGAAAATACGAAGACACTTTTCTATGTTAACTAACGGCACGGTATCGGACCTTAATATTGACCTATAATTTTTAAATTGGACCACGTATTATATTACAGGGTTATAGTGTACCCTACCACAGGAAATAATTATAGGTCAATTAGGGGGTACACAGAGTGACCCTAAAGTTTACTATGTATGCCTATGCGAAATAAAGTGTTCTGAGAAGCTTAAAATGAGGAAATAAGCGTTCTAAAATGCTTTAAAAATTCAAAGACATTTTTCTATGTTAACTAACGGCACGGTATCGGACCTTAATATTGACCTATAAATTTTAAATTGGACCACGTATTATATTACAGGGTAATAGTGTACCCTACCACAGGAAATAATTATAGGTCAATTAGGGGGTACACAGCGTGACCCTAAAATTTACTATGTATGCCTATGCGAAATAAAGTGTTCTGAGAAGCTTAAAATGAAGAAATAAGCGTTCTAAAATGCTTTAAAAATTCAAAGACATCTTTCAATGGTTAACTAACGCAAGGCGCAATATCAAACCTTAATATTGACCCATAATATTTAAATTGAAACAGGTATTGTATTACAGGGTAATAGTGTACCCTACCACAGGAAATAATTATAGGTCAATTAGGGGGTACACTATGTATATTTTAAATAGTGTATTAAAACAAGGAAATACGAAGACATTTTTCAATGTTAACTAACGGCACGGTATCGTAACTTAATATTGACCTATAATTTTTAAATTGGACCACGTATTATATTACAGGGTAATAGTGTTCCCTACCACAGGAAATAATTATAGGTCATTTAGGGGGTACACAGCGTGACCCTAAATTTTACTATGTATGCCTATGCGAAATAGAGTGTTCTGAGAAGCTTAAAATGAAGAAATAAGCGTTCTAAAATGCTTTAAAAATTCAAAGACATCTTTCAATGGTTAACTAACGCAAGGCGCAATATCAGACCTTAATATTGACCCATAAAATTTAAATTGGACCAGGTATTATATTACAGGGTAATAGTGTACCCTACCAAAGGAAATAATTATAGGTCAATTAGGGGGTACACAGCGTGACCCTAAAGTTTACTATGTATGCCTATGCGAAATAAAGTGTTCTGAGAAGCTTAAAATGAGGAAATAAGCGTTCTAAAATGCTTTAAAAATTCAAAGACATTTTTCTATGTTAACTAACGGCACGGTATCGGACCTTAATATTGACCTATAATTTTTAAATTGGACCACCTATTATATTACAGGGTAATAGTGTACCCTACCACAGGAAATAATTATAGGTCATTTAGGGGGTACACTATGTATATTTTAAATAGTGCATTAAAACAAGGAAATACGAAGACACTTTTCTATGTTAACTAACGGCACGGTATCGGACCTTAATATTGACCTATAATTTTTAAATTGTACCACGTATTATATTACAGGGTAATAGTGTACCTTACCACAGGAAATAATTATAGGTCAATTAGGTGGTACACAGCGTGACCCTAAAATTTACTATGTATGCCTATGCGAAATAGAGTGTTCTGAGAAGCTTAAAATGAAGAAATAAGCGTTCTAAAATGCTTTAAAAATTCAAAGACATCTTTCAATGGTTAACTAACGCAAGGCGCGATATCAGACCTTAATATGGAACCATAATATTTCAATTGGACCAGGTATTATATTACAGGGTAATAGTGTACCCTACAACAGGAAATAATTATAGGTCAATTAGGGGGTACACTATGTATGTTTTAAATAGTGCATTAAAACAAGAAAATACGAAGACACTTTTCTATGTTAACTAACGGCACGGTATCGGACCTTAATATTGACCTATAATTTTTAAATTGGACCACGTATTATATTACAGGGTTATAGTGTACCCTACCACAGGAAATAATTATAGGTCAATTAGGGGGTACACAGAGTGACCCTAAAGTTTACTATGTATGCCTATGCGAAATAAAGTGTTCTGAGAAGCTTAAAATGAGGAAATAAGCGTTCTAAAATGCTTTAAAAATTCAAAGACATTTTTCTATGTTAACTAACGGCACGGTATCGGACCTTAATATTGACCTATAATTTTTAAATTGGACCACGTATTATATTACAGGGTAATAGTGTACCCTACCACAGGAAATATTTATAGGTCAATTAGGGGGTACACAGAGTGACCCTAAAGTTTACTATGTATGCCTATGCGAAATAAAGTGTTCTGAGAAGCTTAAAATGAGGAAATAAGCGTTCTAAAATGCTTTAAAAATTCAAAGACATCTTTCAATGGTTAACTAACGCAAGGCGCAATATCAAACCTTAATATTGACCCATAATATTTAAATTGAAACAGGTATTGTATTACAGGGTAATAGTGTACCCTACCACAGGAAATAATTATAGGTCAATTAGGGGGTACACTATGTATATTTTAAATAGTGCATTAAAACAAGGAAATACGAAGACATTTTTCAATGTTAACTAACGGCACGGTATCGTAACTTAATATTGACCTATAATTTTTAAATTGGACCACGTATTATATTACAGGGTAATAGTGTTCCCTACCACAGGAAATAATTATAGGTCATTTAGGGGGTGCACAGCGTGACCCTAAATTTTACTATGTATGCCTATGCGAAATAGAGTGTTCTGAGAAGCTTAAAATGAAGAAATAAGCGTTCTAAAATGCTTTAAAAATTCAAAGACATCTTTCAATGGTTAACTAACGCAAGGCGCAATATCAGACCTTAATATTGACCCATAATATTTAAATTGGACCAGGTATTATATTACAGGGTAATAGTGTACCCTACCACAGGAAATAATTATAGGTCAATTAGGGGGTACACTATGTATATTTTAAATAGTGCATTAAAACAAGGAAATACGAAGACACTTTTTTATGTTAACTAACGGCACGGTATCGGACCTTAATATTGACCTATAATTTTTAAACTGGACCACGTATTATATTACAGGGTTATAGTGTACCCTACCACAGGAAATAATTATAGGTCAATTAGGGGGTACACAGAGTGACCCTAAAGTTTACTATGTATGCCTATGCGAAATAAAGTGTTCTGAGAATCTTAAAATGAGGAAATAAGCGTTCTAAAATGCTTTAAAAATTCAAAGACATTTTTCTATGTTAACTAACGGCACGGTATCGGACCTTAATATTGACCTATAATTTTTAAATTGGACCACCTATTATATTACAGGGTAATAGTGTACCCTACCACAGGAAATAATTATAGGTCATTTAGGGGGTACACTATGTATATTTTAAATAGTGCATTAAAACAAGGAAATACGAAGACACTTTTCTATGTTAACTAACGGCACGGTATCGGACCTTAATATTGACCTATAATTTTTAAATTGTACCACGTATTATATTACAGGGTAATAGTGTACCTTACCACAGGAAATAATTATAGGTCAATTAGGTGGTACACAGCGTGACCCTAAAATTTACTATGTATGCCTATGCGAAATAGAGTGTTCTGAGAAGCTTAAAATGAAGAAATAAGCGTTCTAAAATGCTTTAAAAATTCAAAGACATCTTTCAATGGTTAACTAACGCAAGGTGCGATATCAGACCTTAATATGGAACCATAATATTTCAATTGGACCAGGTATTATATTACAGGGTAATAGTGTACTCTACAACAGGAAATAATTATAGGTCAATTAGGGGGTACACTATGTATGTTTTAAATAGTGCATTAAAACAAGAAAATACGAAGACACTTTTCTATGTTAACTAACGGCACGGTATCGGACCTTAATATTGACCTATAATTTTTAAATTGGACCACGTATTATATTACAGGGGTATAGTGTACCCTACCACAGGAAATAATTATAGGTCAATTAGGGGGTACACAGAGTGACCCTAAAGTTTACTATGTATGCCTATGCGAAATAAAGTGTTCTGAGAAGCTTAAAATGAGGAAATAAGCGTTCTAAAATGCTTTAAAAATTCAAAGACATTTTTCTATGTTAACTAACGGCACGGTATCGGACCTTAATATTGACCTATAATTTTTAAATTGGACCACGTATTATATTACAGGGTAATAGTGTACCCTTCCACAGGAAATAATTATAGGTCATTTAGGGGGTACACAGCGTGACCCTAAATTTTACTATGTATGCCTATGCGAAATAGAGTGTTCTGAGATGCTTAAAATGAAGAAATAAGCGTTCTAAAATACTTTAAAATTTCAAAGACATCTTCCAATGGTTAACTAACGCAAGGCGCAATATCAGAGCTTAATATTGACCCATAATATTTAAATTGGACCAGGTATTATATTACAGGGTAATAGTGTACCCTACCACAGGAAATAATTATAGGTCAATTAGGGGGTACACTATGTATATTTTAAATAGTGCATTAAAACAAGGAAATACGAAGACACTTTTCTATGTTAACTAACGGCACGGTATCGGACCTTAATATTGACCTATAATTTTTAAATTGGACCACGTATTATATTACAGGGTTATATTGTACCCTACCACAGGAAATAATTATAGGTCAATTAGGGGGTACACAGAGTGACCCTAAAGTTTACTATATATGCCTATGCGAAATAGAGTGTTCTGAGATGCTTAAAATGAAGAAATAAGCGTTCTAAAATGCTTTAAAAATTCAAAAACATCTTTCAATGGTTAACTAACGCAAGGCGCAATATCAGACCCTAATATTGACCCATAATATTTAAATTGGACCAGGTATTATATTACAGGGTAATAGTGTACCCTACCACAGGAAATAATTATAGGTCAATTAGGGGGTACACTATGTATATTTTAAATAGTGCATTAAAACAAGGAAATACGAAGACACTTTTCTATGTTAACTAACAGCACGGTATCGGACCTTAATATTGACCTATAATTTTTAAACTGGACCACGTATTATATTACAGGGTTATAGTGTACCCTACCACAGGAAATAATTATAGGTCAATTAGGGGGTACACAGAGTGACCCTAAAGTTTACTATGTATGCCTATGCGAAATAAAGTGTTCTGAGAAGCTTAAAATGAGGAAATAAGCGTTCTAAAATGCTTTAAAAATTCAAAGACATTTTTCTATGTTAACTAACGGCACGGTATCGGACCTTAATATTGACCTATAATTTTTAAATTGGACCACCTATTATATTACAGGGTAATAGTGTACCCTACCACAGGAAATAATTATAGGTCATTTAGGGGGTACACTATGTATATTTTAAATAGTGCATTAAAACAAGGAAATACGAAGACATTTTTCTATGTTAACTAACGGCACGGTATCGGACCTTAATATTGACCTATAATTTTTAAATTGTACCACGTATTATATTACAGGGTAATAGTGTACCTTACCACAGGAAATAATTATAGGTCAATTAGGTGGTACACAGCGTGACCCTAAAATTTACTATGTATGCCTATGCGAAATAGAGTGTTCTGAGAAGCTTAAAATGAAGAAATAAGCGTTCTAAAATGCTTTAAAAATTCAAAGACATCTTTCAATGGTTAACTAACGCAAGGTGCGATATCAGACCTTAATATGGAACCATAATATTTCAATTGGACCAGGTATTATATTACAGGGTAATAGTGTACTCTACAACAGGAAATAATTATAGGTCAATTAGGGGGTACACTATGTATGTTTTAAATAGTGCATTAAAACAAGAAAATACGAAGACACTTTTCTATGTTAACTAACGGCACGGTATCGGACCTTAATATTGACCTATAATTTTTAAATTGGACCACGTATTATATTACAGGGGTATAGTGTACCCTACCACAGGAAATAATTATAGGTCAATTAGGGGGTACACAGAGTGACCCTAAAGTTTACTATGTATGCCTATGCGAAATAAAGTGTTCTGAGAAGCTTAAAATGAGGAAATAAGCGTTCTAAAATGCTTTAAAAATTCAAAGACATTTTTCTATGTTAACTAACGGCACGGTATCGGACCTTAATATTGACCTATAATTTTTAAATTGGACCACGTATTATATTACAGGGTAATAGTGTACCCTACCACAGAAAATAATTATAGGTCAATTAGGGGGTACACAGCGTGACCCTAAGGTTTACTATGTATGCCTATGCGAAATAAAGTGTTCTGAGAAGCTTAAAATGAAGAAATAAGCGTTCTAAAATGCTTTAAAAATTCAAAGACATCTTTCAATGGTTAACTAACGCAAGGCGCAATATCAAACCTTAATATTGACCCATAATATTTAAATTGAACCAGGTATTGTATTACAGGGTAATAGTGTACCCTACCACAGGAAATAATTATAGGTCAATTAGGGGGTACACTATGTATATTTTAAATAGTGCATTAAAACAAGGAAATACGAAGACATTTTTCAATGTTAACTAACGGCACGGTATCGTAACTTAATATTGACCTATAATTTTTAAATTGGACCACGTATTATATTACAGGGTAATAGTGTACCCTACCACAGGAAATAATTATAGGTCATTTAGGGGGTACACAGCGTGACCCTAAATTTTACTATGTATGCCTATGCGAAATAGAGTGTTCTGAGAAGCTTAAAATGAAGAAATAAGCGTTCTAAAATGCTTTAAAAATTCAAAGACATCTTTCAATGGTTAACTAACGCAAGGCGCAATATCAGACCTTAATATTGACCCATAATAATTAAATTGGACCAGGTATTATATTACAGGGTAATAGTGTACCCTACCACAGGAAATAATTATAGGTCAATTAGGGGGTACACAGCGTGACCCTAAAGTTTACTATGTATGCCTATGCAAAATAAAGTGTTCTGAGAAGCTTAAAATGAGGAAATAAGCGTTCTAAAATGCTTTAAAAATTCAAAGACATTTTTCTATGTTAACTAACGGCACGATATCGGACCTTAATATTGACCTATAATTTTTAAATTGGACCACGTATTATATTACAGGGTAATAGTGTACCCTACCACAGGAAATAATTATAGGTCATTTAGGGGGTACACAGCGTGACCCTAAATTTTACTATGTATGCCTATGCGAAATAGAGTGTTCTGAGATGCTTAAAATGAAGAAATAAGCGTTCTAAAATACTTTAAAATTTCAAAGACATCTTCCAATGGTTAACTAACGCAAGGCGCAATATCAGACCTTAATATTGACCCATAATATTTAAATTGGACCAGGTATTATATTACAGGGTAATAGTGTACCCTACCACAGGAAATAATTATAGGTCAATTAGGGGGTACACTATGTATATTTTAAATAGTGCATTAAAACAAGGAAATACGAAGAAACTTTTCTATGTTAACTAACGGCACGGTATCGGACCTTAATATTGACCTATAATTTTTAAACTGGACCACGTTTTATATTACAGGGTTATAGTGTACCCTACCACAGGAAATAATTATAGGTCAATTAGGGGGTACACAGAGTGACCCTAAAGTTTACTATGTATGCCTATGCGAAATAAAGTGTTCTGAGAAGCTTAAAATGAGGAAATAAGCGTTCTAAAATGCTTTGAAAATTCAAAGACATTTTTCTATGTTAACTAACGGCACGGTATCGGACCTTAATATTGACCTATAATTTTTAAATTGGACCACCTATTATATTACAGGGTAATAGTGTACCCTACCACAGCAAATAATTATAGGTCAATTAGGGGGTACACAGAGTGACCCTAAAGTTTACTATATATGCCTATGCGAAATAGAGTGTTCTGAGATGCTTAAAATGAAGAAATAAGCGTTCTAAAATGCTTTAAAAATTCAAAAACATCTTTCAATGGTTAACTAACGCAAGGCGCAATATCAGACCTTAATATTGACCCATAATATTTAAATTGGACCAGGTATTATATTACAGGGTAATAGTGTACCCTACCACAGGAAATAATTATAGGTCAATTAGGGGGTACACTATGTATATTTTAAATAGTGCATTAAAACAAGGAAATACGAAGACACTTTTCTATGTTAACTAACGGCACGGTATCGGACCTTAATATTGACCTATAATTTTTAAATTGGACCACCTATTATATTACAGGGTAATAGTGTACCCTACCACAGCAAATAATTATAGGTCAATTAGGGGGTACACAGAGTGACCCTAAAGTTTACTATATATGCCTATGCGAAATAGAGTGTTCTGAGATGCTTAAAATGAAGAAATAAGCGTTCTAAAATGCTTTAAAAATTCAAAAACATCTTTCAATGGTTAACTAACGCAAGGCGCAATATCAGACCTTAATATTGACCCATAATATTTAAATTGGACCAGGTATTATATTACAGGGTAATAGTGTACCCTACCACAGGAAATAATTATAGGTCAATTAGGGGGTACACTATGTATATTTTAAATAGTGCATTAAAACAAGGAAATACGAAGACACTTTTCTATGTTAACTAACGGCACGGTATCGGACCTTAATATTGACCTATAATTTTTAAACTGGACCACGTATTATATTACAGGGTTATAGTGTACCCTACCACAGGAAATAATTATAGGTCAATTAGGGGGTACACAGAGTGACCCTAAAGTTTACTATGTATGCCTATGCGAAATAAAGTGTTCTGAGAATCTTAAAATGAGGAAATAAGCGTTCTAAAATGCTTTAAAAATTCAAAGACATTTTTCTATGTTAACTAACGGCACGGTATCGGACCTTAATATTGACCTATAATTTTTAAATTGGACCACCTATTATATTACAGGGTAATAGTGTACCCTACCACAGGAAATAATTATAGGTCAATTAGGGGGTACACAGAGTGACCCTAAAGTTTACTATATATGCCTATGCGAAATAGAGTGTTCTGAGATGCTTAAAATGAAGAAATAAGCGTTCTAAAATGCTTTAAAAATTCAAAAACATCTTTCAATGGTTAACTAACGCAAGGCGCAATATCAGACCTTAATATTGACCCATAATATTTAAATTGGACCAGGTATTATATTACAGGGTAATAGTGTACCCTACCACAGGAAATAATTATAGGTCAATTAGGGGGTACACTATGTATATTTTAAATAGTGCATTAAAACAAGGAAATACGAAGACACTTTTCTATGTTAACTAACGGCACGGTATCGGACCTTAATATTGACCTATAATTTTTAAATTGTACCACGTATTATATTACAGGGTAATAGTGTACCTTACCACAGGAAATAATTATAGGTCAATTAGGTGGTACACAGCGTGACCCTAAAATTTACTATGTATGCCTATGCGAAATAGAGTGTTCTGAGAAGCTTAAAATGAAGAAATAAGCGTTCTAAAATGCTTTAAAAATTCAAAGACATCTTTCAATGGTTAACTAACGCAAGGTGCGATATCAGACCTTAATATGGAACCATAATATTTCAATTGGACCAGGTATTATATTACAGGGTAATAGTGTACTCTACAACAGGAAATAATTATAGGTCAATTAGGGGGTACACTATGTATGTTTTAAATAGTGCATTAAAACAAGAAAATACGAAGACACTTTTCTATGTTAACTAACGGCACGGTATCGGACCTTAATATTGACCTATAATTTTTAAATTGGACCACGTATTATATTACAGGGGTATAGTGTACCCTACCACAGCAAATAATTATAGGTCAATTAGGGGGTACACAGAGTGACCCTAAAGTTTACTATGTATGCCTATGCGAAATAAAGTGTTCTGAGAAGCTTAAAATGAGGAAATAAGCGTTCTAAAATGCTTTAAAAATTCAAAGACATTTTTCTATGTTAACTAACGGCACGGTATCGGACCTTAATATTGACCTATAAATTTTAAATTGGACCACGTATTATATTACAGGGTAATAGTGTACCCTACCACAGAAAATAATTATAGGTCAATTAGGGGGTACACAGCGTGACCCTAAGGTTTACTATGTATGCCTATGCGAAATAAAGTGTTCTGAGAAGCTTAAAATGAAGAAATAAGCGTTCTAAAATGCTTTAAAAATTCAAAGACATCTTTCAATGGTTAACTAACGCAAGGCGCAATATCAAACCTTAATATTGACCCATAATATTTAAATTGAACCAGGTATTGTATTACAGGGTAATAGTGTACCCTACCACAGGAAATAATTATAGGTCAATTAGGGGGTACACTATGTATATTTTAAATAGTGCATTAAAACAAGGAAATACGAAGACATTTTTCAATATTAACTAACGGCACGGTATCGTAACTTAATATTGACCTATAATTTTTAAATTGGACCACGTATTATATTACAGGGTAATAGTGTACCCTACCACAGGAAATAATTATAGGTCATTTAGGGGGTACACAGCGTGACCCTAAATTTTACTATGTATGCCTATGCGAAATAGAGTGTTCTGAGAAGCTTAAAATGAAGAAATAAGCGTTCTAAAATGCTTTAAAAATTCAACGACATCTTTCAATGGTTAACTAACGCAAGGCGCAATATCAGACCTTAATATTGACCCATAATATTTAAATTGGACCAGGTATTATATTACAGGGTAATAGTGTACCCTACCACAGGAAATAATTATAGGTCAATTAGGGGGTACACAGCGTGACCCTAAAGTTTACTATGTATGCCTATGCAAAATAAAGTGTTCTGAGAAGCTTAAAATGAGGAAATAAGCGTTCTAAAATGCTTTAAAAATTCAAAGACATTTTTCTATGTTAACTAACGGCACGATATCGGACCTTAATATTGACCTATAATTTTTAAATTGGACCACGTATTATATTACAGGGTAATAGTGTACCCTACCACAGGAAATAATTATAGGTCATTTAGGGGGTACACAGCGTGTCCCTAAATTTTACTATGTATGCCTATGCGAAATAGAGTGTTCTGAGATGCTTAAAATGAAGAAATAAGCGTTCTAAAATACTTTAAAATTTCAAAGACATCTTCCAATGGTTAACTAACGCAAGGCGCAATATCAGACCTTAATATTGACCCATAATATTTAAATTGGACCAGGTATTATATTACAGGGTAATAGTGTACCCTACCACAGGAAATAATTATAGGTCAATTAGGGGGTACACTATGTATATTTTAAATAGTGCATTAAAACAAGGAAATACGAAGACACTTTTCTATGTTAACTAACGGCACGGTATCGGACCTTAATATTGACCTATAATTTTTAAATTGGACCACGTATTATATTACAGGGTTATATTGTACCCTACCACAGGAAATAATTATAGGTCAATTAGGGGGTACACAGAGTGACCCTAAAGTTTACTATATATGCCTATGCGAAATAGAGTGTTCTGAGATGCTTAAAATGAAGAAATAAGCGTTCTAAAATGCTTTAAAAATTCAAAAACATCTTTCAATGGTTAACTAACGCAAGGCGCAATATCAGACCCTAATATTGACCCATAATATTTAAATTGGACCAGGTATTATATTACAGGGTAATAGTGTACCCTACCACAGGAAATAATTATAGGTCAATTAGGGGGTACACTATGTATATTTTAAATAGTGCATTAAAACAAGGAAATACGAAGACACTTTTCTATGTTAACTAACAGCACGGTATCGGACCTTAATATTGACCTATAATTTTTAAACTGGACCACGTATTATATTACAGGGTTATAGTGTACCCTACCACAGGAAATAATTATAGGTCAATTAGGGGGTACACAGAGTGACCCTGAAGTTTACTATGTATGCCTATGCGAAATAAAGTGTTCTGAGAAGCTTAAAATGAGGAAATAAGCGTTCTAAAATGCTTTAAAAATTCAAAGACATTTTTCTATGTTAACTAACGGCACGGTATCGGACCTTAATATTGACCTATAATTTTTAAATTGGACCACGTATTATATTACAGGGTAATAGTGTACCCTACCACAGGAAATAATTATAGGTCATTTAGGGGGTACACAGCGTGACCCTAAATTTTACTATGTATGCCTATGCGAAATAGAGTGTTCTGAGATGCTTAAAATGAAGAAATAAGCGTTCTAAAATGCTTTAAAAATTCAAAGACATCTTTCAATGGTTAACTAACGCAAGGCGCAATATCAGACCTTAATATTGACCCATAATATTTAAATTGGACCAGGTATTATATTACAGGGTAATAGTGTACCCTACCACAGGAAATAATTATAGGTCAATTAGGGGGTACACTATGTATATTTTAAATAGTGCATTAAAACAAGGAAATACGAAGACACTTTTCTATGTTAACTAACGGCACGGTATCGGACCTTAATATTGACCTATAATTTTTAAATTGGACCACGTATTATATTACAGGGTTATAGTGTACCCTACTACAGGAAATAATTATAGGTCAATTAGGGGGTACGTAGAGTGACCCTAAAGTTTACTAAGTATGCCTATGCGAAATAAAGTGTTCTGAGAAGCTTAAAATGAGGAAATAAGCGTTCTAAAATGCTTTAAAAATTCAATGACATTTTTCTATGCTAACTAACGGCACGGTATCGGACCTTAATATTGACCTATAATTTTTAAATTGGACCACCTATTATATTCCAGGGTAATAGTGTACCTTACCACAGGAAATAATTATAGGTCAATTAGGGGGTACACAGCGTGACCCTAAAGTTTACTATGTATGCCTATGCGAAATAAAGTGTTCTGAGAAGCTTAAAATGAAGAAATAAGCGTTCTAAAATGCTTTAAAAATTCAAAGACATCTTTCAATGGTTAACTAACGCAAGGCGCAATATCAAACCTTAATATTGACCCATAATATTTAAATTGAACCAGGTATTGTATTACAGGGTAATAGTGTACCCTACCACAGGAAATAATTATAGGTCAATTAGGGGGTACACTATGTATTTTTTAAATAGTGCATTAAAACAAGGAAATACGAAGACATTTTTCAATGTTAACTAACGGCACGGTATCGGAACTTAATATTGACCTATAATTTTTAAATTGGACCACGTATTATATTACAGGGTAATAGTGTGCCCTACCACAGGAAATAATTATAGGTCATTTAGGGGGTACACAGCGTGACCCTAAATTTTACTATGTATGCCTATGCGAAATAGAGTGTTCTGAGAAGCTTAAAATGAAGAAATAAGCGTTCTAAAATGCTTTAAAAATTCAAAGACATCTTTCAATGGTTAACTAACGCAAGGCGCAATATCAGACCTTAATATTGACCCATAATATTTAAATTGGACCAGGTATTATATTACAGGGTAATAGTGTACCCCACCAAAGGAAATAATTATAGGTCATTTAGGGGGTACACAGCGTGACCCTAAAGTTTACTATGTATGCCTATGCGAAATAAAGTGTTCTGAGAAGCTTAAAATGAGGAAATAAGCGTTCTAAAATGCTTTAAAAATTCAAAGACATTTTTCTATGTTAACTAACGGCACGGTATCGGACCTTAATATTGACCTATAATTTTTAAATTGGACCACCTATTATATTACAGGGTAATAGTGTACCCTACCACAGGAAATAATTATAGGTCAATTAGGGGGTACACAGAGTGACCCTAAAGTTTACTATATATACCTATGCGAAATAGAGTGTTCTGAGATGCTTAAAATGAAGAAATAAGCGTTCTAAAATGCTTTGAAAATTCAAAGACATCTTTCAATGGTTAACTAGCGCAAGGCGCAATATCAGACCTTAAAATTGACCCATAATATTTAAATTGGACCAGGTATTATATTACAGGGTAATAGTGTACCCTACCTCAGGAAATAATTATAGGAAAATTAGGGGGTACACTATGTATATTTTAAATAGTGCATTAAAACAAGGAAATACGAAGACACTTTTCTATGTTAACTAACGGCACGGTATCGGACCTTAATATTGACCAATAATTTTTAAATTGGACCACGTATTATATTATAGGGTAATAGTGTACCCTACCACAGGAAATAATTATAGGTCAATTAGAGGGTACACAGCGTGACCCTAAAGTTTACTATGTATGCCTATGCGAAATAGAGTGTTCTGAGAAGCTTAAAATGAAGAAATTAGCGTTCTAAAATGCTTTAAAAATTCAAAGACATCTTTCAATGGTTAACTAACGCAAGGCGCAATATCAGACCTTAATATTGACCCATAATATTTGAATTGGACCAGGTATTATATTACGGGGTAATAGTGTACCCTACCACAGGAAATAATTATAGGTCAATTAGGGGGTACACTATGTATATTTTAAATAATGCATTAAAACCAGGAAATACGAAGACACTTTTCTATGTTAACTAACGGCCAGGTATCGGACCTTAATATTGACCTATAATTTTTAAATTGGACCACGTATTATATTACAGGGTAATAGTGTGCCCTACCACAGGAAATAATTATAGGTCATTTAGGGGATACACAGCGTGACCCTAAAGTTTACTATGTATGCCTATGCGAAATATAGTGTTCTGAGAAGCTTAAAATGAGGAAATAAGCGTTCTAAAATGCTTTAAAAATTCAATGACATTTTTCTATGCTAACTAACGGCACGGTATCGGACCTTAATATTGACCTATAATTTTTAAATTGGACCACCTATTATATTACAGGGTAATAGTGTACCTTACCACAGGAAATAATTATAGGTCAATTAGGGGGTACACAGCGTGACCCTAAAGTTTACTATGTATGCCTATGCGAAATAAAGTGTTCTGAGAAGCTTAAAATGAAGAAATAAGCGTTCTAAAATGCTTTAAAAATTCAAAGACATCTTTCAATGGTTAACTAACGCAAGGCGCAATATCAAACCTTAATATTGACCCATAATATTTAAATTGAACCAGGTATTGTATTACAGGGTAATAGTGTACCCTACCACAGGAAATAATTATAGGTCAATTAGGGGGTACACTATGTATTTTTTAAATAGTGCATTAAAACAAGGAAATACGAAGACATTTTTCAATGTTAACTAACGGCACGGTATCGGAACTTAATATTGACCTATAATTTTTAAATTGGACCACGTATTATATTACAGGGTAATAGTGTGCCCTACCACAGGAAATAATTATAGGTCATTTAGGGGGTACACAGCGTGACCCTAAAGTTTACTATGTATGCCTATGCGAAATATAGTGTTCTGAGAAGCTTAAAATGAGGAAATAAGCGTTCTAAAATGCTTTAAAAATTCAAAGACATTTTTCTATGTTAACTAACTTCACGATATCGGACCTTAATATTGACCTATAATTTTTAAATTGGACCACCTATTATATTACAGGGTAATAGTGTACCCTACCACAGGAAATAATTATAGGTCATTTAGGGGGTACACTATGTATATTTTAAATAGTGCATTAAAACAAGGAAATACGAAGACACTTTTCTATGTTAACTAACGGCACGGTATCGGACCTTAATATTGACCTATAATTTTTAAATTGTACCACGTATTATATTACAGGGTAATAGTGTACCTTACCACAGGAAATAATTATAGGTCAATTAGGTGGTACACAGCGTGACCCTAAAATTTACTATGTATGCCTATGCGAAATAGAGTGTTCTGAGAAGCTTAAAATGAATTAATAAGCGTTCTAAAATGCTTTAAAAATTCAAAGACATCTTTCAATGGTTAACTAACGCAAGGCGCAATATCAAACCTTAATATTGACCCATAATATTTAAATTGAACCAGGTATTGTATTACAGGGTAATAGTGTACCCTACCACAGGAAATAATTATAGGTCAATTAGGGGGTACACTATGTATATTTTAAATAGTGCATTAAAACAAGGAAATACGAAGACATTTTTCAATGTTAACTAACGGCACGGTATCGGAACTTAATATTGACCTATAATTTTTAAATTGGACCACGTATTATATTACAGGGTAATAGTGTGCCCTACCACAGGAAATAATTATAGGTCATTTAGGGGGTACACAGCGTGACCCTAAATTTTACTATGTATGCCTATGCGAAATAGAGTGTTCTGAGAAGCTTAAAATGAAGAAATAAGCGTTCTAAAATGCTTTAAAAATTCAAAGACATCTTTCAATGGTTAACTAACGCAAGGCGCAATATCAGACCTTAATATTGACCCATAATATTTAAATTGGACCAGGTATTATATTACAGGGTAATAGTGTACCCCACCAAAGGAAATAATTATAGGTCATTTAGGGGGTACACAGCGTGACCCTAAAGTTTACTATGTATGCCTATGCGAAATAAAGTGTTCTGAGAAGCTTAAAATGAGGAAATAAGCGTTCTAAAATGCTTTAAAAATTCAAAGACATTTTTCTATGTTAACTAACGGCACGGTATCGGACCTTAATATTGACCTATAATTTTTAAATTGGACCACGTATTATATTACAGGGTAATAGTGTACCCTACCACAGGAAATAATTATAGGTCAATTAGGGGGTACACAGAGTGACCCTAAAGTTTACTATATATGCCTATGCGAAATAGAGTGTTCTGAGATGCTTAAAATGAAGAAATAAGCGTTCTAAAATGCTTTAAAAATTCAAAGACATCTTTCAATGGTTAACTAGCGCAAGGCGCAATATCAGACCTTAATATTGACCCATAATATTTAAATTGGACCAGGTATTATATTACAGGGTAATAGTGTACCCTACCACAGGAAATAATTATAGATCAATTAGGGGGTAAACTATGTATATTTTAAATAGTGCATTAAAACAAGGAAATACGAAGACACTTTTCTATGTTAACTAACGGCACGGTATCGGACCTTAATATTGACCTATAATTTTTAAATTGGACCACGTATTATATTATAGGGTAATAGTGTACCCTACCACAGGAAATAATTATAGGTCAATTAGAGGGTACACAGCGTGACCCTAAAGTTTACTATGTATGCCTATGCGAAATAGAGTGTTCTGAGAAGCTTAAATGAAGAAATTAGCGTTCTAAAATGCTTTAAAAATTCAAAGACATCTTTCAATGGTTAACTAACGCAAGGCGCAATATCAGACCTTAATATTGACCCATAATATTTGAATTGGACCAGGTATTATATTACGGGGTAATAGTGTACCCTACCACAGGAAATAATTATAGGTCAATTAGGGGGTAACACTATGTATATTTTAAATAGTGCATTAAAACAAGGAAATACGAAGACACTTTTCTATGTTAACTAACGGCCCGGTATCGGACCTTAATATTGACCTATAATTTTTAAATTGGACCACGTATTATATTACAGGGTAATAGTGTACCCTACCACAGGAAATAATTATAGGTCATTTAGGGGGTACACAGCGTGACCCTAAATTTTATTATGTATGCCTATGCGAAATAGAGTGTTCTGAGATGCTTAAAATGAAGAAATAAGCATTCTAAAATGCTTTAAAAATTCAAAGACATCTTCCAATGGTTAACTAACGCAAGGCGCAATATCAGACCTTAATATTGACCCATAATATTTAAATTGGACCAGGTATTATATTACAGGGTAATAGTGTACCCTACCACAGGAAATAATTATAGGTCAATTAGGGGGTACACTATGTACATTTTAAATAGTGCATTAAAACAAGGAAATACGAAGACACTTTTCTATGTTAACTAACGGCACGGTATCGGACCTTAATATTGACCTATAATTTTTAAATTGGACCACGTATTATATTACAGGGTTATAGTGTACCCTACCACAGGAAATAATTATAGGTCAATTAGGGGGTACACAGAGTGACCCTAAAGTTTACTATATATGCCTATGCGAAATAGAGTGTTCTGAGATGCTTAAAATGAAGAAATAAGCGTTCTAAAATGCTTTAAAAATTCAAAAACATCTTTCAATGGTTAACTAACGCAAGGCGCAATATCAGACCTTAATATTGACCCATAATATTTAAATTGGACCAGGTATTATATTACAGGGTAATAGTGTACCCTACCACAGGAAATAATTATAGGTCAATTAGGGGGTACACTATGTATATTTTAAATAGTGCATTAAAACAAGGAAATACGAAGACACTTTTCTATGTTAACTAACGGCACGGTATCGGACCTTAATATTGACCTATAATTTTTAAACTGGACCACGTATTATATTACAGGGTTATAGTGTACCCTAAAACAGGAAATAATTATAGATCAATTAGGGGGTACACAGAGTGACCCTAAAGTTTACTATGTATGCCTATGCGAAATAAAGTGTTCTGAGAAGCTTAAAATGAGGAAATAAGCGTTCTAAAATGCTTTAAAAATTCAAAGACATTTTTCTATGTTAACTAACGGCACGGTATCGGACCTTAATATTGACCTATAATTTTTAAATTGGACCACCTATTATATTACAGGGTAATAGTGTACCCTACCACAGGAAATACTTATAGGTCATTTAGGGGGTACACTATGTATATTTTAAATAGTGCATTAAAACAAGGAAATACGAAGACACTTTTCTATGTTAACTAACGGCACGGTATCGGACCTTAATATTGACCTATAATTTTTAAATTGTACCACGTATTATATTACAGGGTAATAGTGTACCTTACCACAGGAAATAATTATAGGTCAATTAGGTGGTACACAGCGTGACCCTAAAATTTACTATGTATGCCTATGCGAAATAGAGTGTTCTGAGAAGCTTAAAATGAAGAAATAAGCGTTCTAAAATGCTTTAAAAATTCAAAGACATCTTTCAATGGTTAACTAACGCAAGGCGCAATATCAAACCTTAATATTGACCCATAATATTTAAATTGAACCATGTATTGTATTACAGGGTAATAGTGTACCCTACCACAGGAAATAATTATAGGTCAATTAGGGGGTACACTATGTATATTTTAAATAGTGCATTAAAACAAGGAAATACGAAGACATTTTTCAATGTTAACTACGGCACGGTATCGGAACTTAATATTGACCTATAATTTTTAAATTGGACCACGTATTATATTACAGGGTAATAGTGTACCCTACCACAGGAAATAATTATAGGTCATTTAGGGGGTACACAGCGTGACCCTAAATTTTACTATGTATGCCTATGCAAAATAAAGTGTTCTGAGAAGCTTAAAATGAGGAAATAAGCGTTCTAAAATGCTTTAAAAATTCAAAGACATTTTTCTATGTTAACTAACGGCACGGTATCGGACCTTAATATTGACCTATAATTTTTAAATTGGACCACCTATTATATTACAGGGTAATAGTGTACCCTACCACAGGAAATAATTATAGGTTAATTAGGGGGTACACAGAGTGACCCTAAAGTTTACTATATATGCCTATGCGAAATAGAGTGTTCTGAGATGCTTAAAATGAAGAAATAAGCGTTCTAAAATGCTTTAAAAATTCAAAGACATCTTTCAATGGTTAACAAGCGCAAGGCGCAATACCAGACCTTAATATTGACCCATAATATTTAAATTGGACCAGGTATTATATTACAGGGTAATAGTGTACCCTACCGCAGGAAATAATTATAGGTCAATTAGGGGGTACACTATGTATATTTTAAATAGTGCATTAAAACAAGGAAATACGAAGACACTTTTCTATGTTAACTAACGGCACGGTATCGGACCTTAATATTGACCTATAATTTTTAAATTGGACCACGTATTATATTACAGGGTAATAGTGTACCCTACCACAGGAAATAATTATAGGTCATTTAGGGGGTACACAGCGTGACCCTAAATTTTACTATGTATGCCTATGCGAAATAGAGTGTTCTGAGATGCTTAAAATGAAGAAATAAGCGTTCTAAAATGCTTTAAAAATTCAAAGACATCTTTCAATGGTTAACTAACGCAAGGCGCAATATCAGACCTTAATATTGACCCATAATATTTAAATTGGACCAGGTATTATATTACAGGGTAATAGTGTACCCTAAAACAGGAAATAATTATAGGTCAATAAGGGGTACACTATGTATATTTTAAATAGTGCATTAAAACAAGGAAATACGAAGACACTTTTCTATGTTAACTAACGGCACGGTATCGGACCTTAATATTGACCTATAATTTTTAAATTGGACCACGTATTATATTACAGGGTTATAGTGTACCCTACCACAGGAAATAATTATAGGTCAATTAAGGGGTACGCAGAGTGACCCTAAAGTTTACTAAGTATGCCTATGCGAAATAAAGTGTTCTGAGAAGCTTAAAATGAGGAAATAAGCGTTCTAAAATGCTTTAAAAATTCAATGACATTTTTCTATGCTAACTAACGGCCCGGTATCGGACCTTAATATTGACCTATAATTTTTAAATTGGACCACGTATTATATTACAGGGTAATAGTGAACCCTACCACAGGAAATAATTATAGGTCATTTAGGGGGTACACAGCGTGACCCTAAATTTTACTATGTATGCCTATGCGAAATAGAGTGTTCTAAGATGCTTAAAATGAAGAAATAAGCGTTCTAAAATGCTTTAAAAATTCAAAGACATCTTCCAATGGTTAACTAACGCAAGGCGCAATATCAGACCTTAATATTGACCCATAATATTTAAATTGGACCAGGTATTATATTACAGGGTAATAGTGTACCCTACCACAGGAAATAATTATAGGTCAATTAGGGGGTGCACTATGTACATTTTAAATAGTGCATTAAAACAAGGAAATACGAAGACACTTTTCTATGTTAACTAACGGCACGGTATCGGACCTTAATATTGACCTATAATTTTTAAATTGGACCACGTATTATATTACAGGGTTATAGTGTACCCTACCACAGGAAATAATTATAGGTCAATTAGGGGGTACACAGAGTGACCCTAAAGTTTACTATATATGCCTATGCGAAATAGAGTGTTCTGAGATGCTTAAAATGAAGAAATAAGCGTTCTAAAATGCTTTAAAAATTCAAAAACATCTTTCAATGGTTAACTAACGCAAGGCGCAATATCAGACCTTAATATTGATCCATAATATTTAAAGACCAGGTATTATATTACAGGGTAATAGTGTACCCTACCACAGGAAATAATTATAGGTTAATTAGGGGGTACACTATGTATATTTTAAATAGTGCATTAAAACAAGGAAATACGAAGACACTTTTCTATGTTAACTAACGGCACGGTATCGGACCTTAATATTGACCTATAATTTTTAAACTGGACCACGTATTATATTACAGGGTTATAGTGTACCCTACCACAGGAAATAATTATAGGTCAATTAGGGGGTACACAGAGTGACCCTAAAGTTTACTATGTATGCCTATGCGAAATAAAGTGTTCTGAGAAGCTTAAAATGAGGAAATAAGCGTTCTAAAATGCTTTAAAAATTCAAAGACATTTTTCTATGTTAACTAACGGCACGGTATCGGACCTTAATATTAACCTATAATTTTTAAATTGGACCACCTATTATATTACAGGGTAATAGTGTACCCTACCACAGGAAATAATTATAGGTTAATTAGGGGGTACACAGAGTGACCCTAAAGTTTACTATATATGCCTATGCGAAATAGAGTGTTCTGAGATGCTTAAAATGAAGAAATAAGCGTTCTAAAATGCTTTAAAAATTCAAAGACATCTTTCAATGGTTAACAAGCGCAAGGCGCAATACCAGACCTTAATATTGACCCATAATATTTAAATTGGACCAGGTATTATATTACAGGGTAATAGTGTACCCTACCACAGGAAATAATTATAGGTCAATTAGGGGGTACACTATGTATATTTTAAATAGTGCATTAAAACAAGGAAATACGAAGACACTTTTCTATGTTAACTAACGGCACGGTATCGGACCTTAATATTGACCTATAATTTTTAAATTGGACCACGTATTATATTACAGGGTAATAGTGTACCCTACCACAGGAAATAATTATAGGTCATTTAGGGGGTACACAGCGTGACCCTAAATTTTACTATGTATGCCTATGCGAAATAGAGTGTTCTGAGATGCTTAAAATGAAGAAATAAGCGTTCTAAAATGCTTTAAAAATTCAAAGACATCTTTCAATGGTTAACTAACGCAAGGCGCAATATCAGACCTTAATATTGACCCATAATATTTAAATTGGACCAGGTATTATATTACAGGGTAATAGTGTACCCTACCACAGGAAATAATTATAGGTCAATAAGGGGTACACTATGTATATTTTAAATAGTGCATTAAAACAAGGAAATACGAAGACACTTTTCTATGTTAACTAACGGCACGGTAT